>NW_002060972.1:513565-531393 GCF_000150275.1 Trichoplax adhaerens
AATCCGAATACCTAAGCCTTCAAGATACAACTCTCACGTGTGTATAATACGGAAGGAAATTGTGATCCAATTTATTTACGAGAAAGAACAATGGGATAATTTTTATTATCATGTTAAATTTTAAATAATATTGTAACAAAATTAATTTAATTCACCAACTAGTATTTATACACCTAAAAAACGACTTCTACCTTATCGTAGGGTTCTCGTTGGCAATTTTACATCAGTTGTGATTCTATCAAAGCTTATTCATATTTCCTTTTCCGAATATTTTTGGTTTGATACATAGGTTACAGCCAAAACCCGAAGCCGGCCAATACGCGTTGGCCGTAATACATATATGATGATATAATCAAAGGCTTAACTTTAAGTCACAACTGTTGTAATTTTGTCGTTGCATACTTAACGAAATAGTCACTATAACTGCAATTAATAAATGTGAATGACCTATTCAATCACTTGATAGTATCCAATTATTCTATTTAATTTAGTACTATAGCCGAAAAAAGTTGATATGGGATAGCACGTAAGTGAAATTTTAATATAGATTACAATATTTGGTCTGTCTTCAATTAAAATATATTCCATTTGAAGCCAAAATATTAAATCATGTAAAGTAAGTCTTTAGAAATTAATCAATGACCAATAATCTTTTTTTGCTAGATGAGTATTCACTATACCCTAATGATATTTCAAAATTAAAACATCGCAATATTCTGTATAATAATAACATGGTTTACAGAATTGGTGCAACACGAATCCTTTTATATCGATGACCACACCGTAACCAGGATGGCAAAGCTTTTCTTAATGTTTCGTTGTACTTCAAGTAGATAATCGGATTGATCACGCATGAAAATGTAGATAGGGCAAAACCTGTACTAACAAGAATCAATGCAGTAGGACTAGAATTAGTTATAGACGATAGTGTGGTACCATAATATGTCGTTGTTAAAACGATAACAACAAACGGCACTGAAATAAACATGTAAACGATAGTTACTGCAGTCATCATCTTGATCATGGATTGACCACGCTTTTGATTTAGTTTAAATTGTCGATATCGATTCATGTCGTTTTTATTTCTACTAATTAAAGCTGATCTTAAGAATAAACCCAATTTCAAATACACTACAACTACAACTGCTAACGGTAAGATATAAATAATTAGGAAGAGTAGCGAAAAGTAGATTACGTTATGTAACTTGCGATGTTGGTTAAAATCGCATTGAGGTGGAATAGTTGGAGAAACATAAATTAGCCATAATATTGGGCTATTGATAATGCAGGAAACAAGCCATAGACTCGGGATAGTAATTCGCAATTTCCATTTAGTCTTCAAGAATAGCATCTGCTTGATCCGCTCATGAGTAACAATGCAATATCGATCAATTGCAATGGTGGCTAATGAAAATGTCGATACAGTAAAACTTGTCGCAAGAATGTAGACAAGTAACTTACAGGCAATATCAAAGGATAAGATATTAGTTCCTTTTATAGCTAAAATATTATCTACTGCGGTATTAACAACAACAGAGATCAAAGTGATAATATCTGACACGCACATATTGCTAATCAAGATATAAGTAGGTAAATGTAAACTTCTTTTCTTAAAGATACTATAGGAAATGATACCGTTAGCCATTAGGCCAAAGATAGAAATAGAAATAGTGGTTATTAATCTAGCTAAAGAAGAATCGATTTTCTTTTTCATAGTGTTATTAATAAACGAATAATTATCATCACTTAATGTTAAATTCATTTCGTCAAGTATGATAAATGTGATATTAATTTTGTGCTGGAAAATGTATGTAATCGCCTTTCTTATCCAAGGTTAAAAGTATATGTGTATAAAAATGACTTTACCTTGGTTCTTACAGAGGAATATTATACAATTTCTTTGCTCCACTTAATAGATAAAATCACTAAGCCCATTAATAACCTTTATAAGTAAATAAATAATAATTATAACGTACTTTTAGTAAAGAATGCGTAACGTGAAAAATTTCGTCGATCGATATTTGGGAATAAAAAGATTACTGTATGCTCTCTATCGTTTGTCTTAATTATTGTTTTCCTAAAACAATAACAACCTGAGGCAAATAGATCAAAGCTAATATCATAATTGATAATTAAATTTATTCCCAGCATTTATTTTGGTTTTAATCAAATCCATGCAGCGTTATGATGGCATACTTGATTGACGTATTTTCCTTTCATGATACATCCGGTATGCGTCAATATTAGTCATCAGAAAGTATTCGTTCTAATATCATCTTATAATAGAGCCAGATGTCAGCCATAAGTAACGACTAGACATAAGAGTTATTTCTTATTGCTAGTAGCACACCAATAAGAATTTGAGATTTAACTTAGTAGTTATCATTATTGTTTTATTTTCCAAATTTCTCCTACGTAAATTTTGTGCCAACAATTTGTATGAAATTACAAGTAATGTTTCCTTCTTGTTATAAGTAATAAATAAATAAAATGACGTGCAAATAAATGAATAAAAAATAGCGTTACATTATGCAGTCAAATTCGCTAACGACAGCAGAACTACATAGATTGATTGAGGACAATTATTTTAGTACCTACGTATAATACTCGTACAATCCAAATTTTAGAGTCTATTTTAAAAGTGACAGCTAATAAACGATTCTGTAAGTCAAATTGCTTTATGTTATTATACCTTCAGGCTACAATTCATCTTGCATATGGACTAAGGCATGGATTACACATAGCTATTCTCCTAGGACTATCTACAAATTTTTAAATAGAATCTAGAAAGTCATAAATATTCAAAAGATTTTCCAAAAAGCGTACATTCTAAGTTGATCATCATGATGCAGACATCATGATATAGATTTAATCTCTTATTTCAATGGATGTGGTATTAATTAACTTCAAGATATACGATAGAAAAAGCTAGTCATTTAAGTTGGAAACTCTGACGAAAAATTAAGCTTGAATTTCTCTATACGTTCACACTAACTAAATGTCTGGGAAAGTTAACTTGAATATTGAGGAGACTTTATCGTAATTGAGCGGCTAAATAGATTAGATTGATATTAATTTCAACGATATAAGGATTTCTTTTCCATAATAGAGGAATTATTTATTTCAATAGATAGACATATAAATATCATAACTTCACTATTACTTAAATTAAACATTGAAACTGTAGACAATACAGTTCTGGCTTAAATGCTTTTCCGTGCTAAAAATTCAATAGGTCATCTAAAATAATACGGAAAATTGCTACTGTAACCTAATGAAGTTATATTTTCTTGATTTCATAAGAATAATAGATTATGAACTAGAAAAGATTATTATAAGTGAACAAGACATACTATTACAAGATTCTTTCGCTATTGTTAACAAGTAAGACTAAATTTTCTCGATAGTTCTTCTACAGCAACTGCGGTATACTTAATTATTGTCTTCATTGGTTTCTTCATATTTATTAATACTAATAAAATCTCGTATTCTACGCAATATACATTACAATATGGGTTTATTGCCGTCGCGACTGCTAGACTGGCATTGCGAGATAATATTATTCTTAAGAAGCAATATCTTCAATTATTCATAATTTATGACAACTATCTCGTATCGTTGAACCGGTATTTGATAGATTGATATGTTACGGCACAGATATATTTATTAGTTGAGTACATTATACTGTAGAAGGACATCTCAAGACTGCTATCGCTATGATTAGATAAGATACACCTCCTCATATCAATACTAGAGTATATAAAGAAGAGAATAAAAATAATAAAGGGGTTATTTTTTATCTTTAATTTTGACCACCTTAAGAAAGACTGAAGATTATCTGTTGTAGACTCAGTGAGATTCCACACGCTTCAGAAAATATTCAAGCTGAGTCACGATAGTTCCTGATAATATTAATATCGATAATAGCGATATGTTTTCTGCCTTTTAAAAGCAATATTATAAAACGCTATAAATTTCATAAAAACTATGGGTACGCCGTTTCAAGTTTTACATTAAAATTAACATTGTTGTATAAATAGCTGATAAAGGAAAGTTTATATCCGATATTAATTATTAGTTACTGTTTAATTTATAAAAATAACCAAGTAGATAATTAATAGCAATCCATAATTACAACCTATTAAATTAGTAGTCGATAGCTACCTCATACAGGTTATCATTACGATGTGAGGATATAAAATTTTATTTATTTTATCTATCCTGACAACGAGAATAATATTTAGATAAGCGATTTTAAATATTGATTTGACTAGCAATATTTGATAAGTCTTTCAGACTCAAAAACGAGAGACCAAATAAAATAATTGGTGAAGAAAGCAAATTTAGCTATATATACAACAAAGTTACTCGGATTGAAATACGGCTTAGTTTCGTAAAAATTATGAGTTGATAATTGGGAATGTTTCATCATTGGTTTCTTTTATGCCAGTTATTTAAAATTTAAATAGCAGATGTTGAAATCTAGAACTTGAATTTATCATATTAGCTCTCACACTCTGGTAGACTGATGTTACTGTTACTACTGAGATATCCTTCAAATAATTTAGGCTAAAAAAGTTCTATAAGCATCAACTATACAGATATTTTCCGATATCTTAGAATAGTAATTTCCATACTAAATTAATTACTGCAATGTTAAATTCCAGCTATTTTCCAGTTTTTTTGCAATAATTTACTAAAAATACCGTAACTAATCTACAGGAAAGTGAATATATATTATTAGGCAGCGATAATTATTTAATAGCAACCCCTGTTACCTATTTAATACTCTAATTGGTAAGTGATAAGGAAATAATTACTTTTAATACATAAAGGATTAATTAGTGGACAAATTTATCACTGAAAATCTGCATTGAATATTCTTTATCAAAGGAATTCACCAATGATTTCTTGAGAATATCTAAAATGTTCTCTGACCTGTTAAGAAAACTGACTACATTTAGCGAGTTATTCAAAGTTTATCGTAGGATGAAAGTTTCTAAAGCATCTGCAATCAGCTGAGGCTATTAGCGCGAGTGCTGATCCTAAAATACATCGCGATACACTATAATGGTAAGATCACTACTTTTCCCTCCTCTCCTATAAAAGAAAAAGTGATTAAAAATGTCACTCACTATATTGCAAGCTAACAATACAATTGTTAATGAAGTGTTCTAAAATCACTACACGCATATTCTGTATTTCATTAATGGTAAAGAACATGCCAAATTAAAACTAAAGTTTTCTAAAGGTGATAATTTAGGGTAATAGCTATGCCGATATTAGTAAAGTTCCAGACGGCTGATTAATTTTTAGGTTGTAAAAATGAGCTAGTAAACAAATGCGATACTGAAATATACACTATTGAAGTTTTAGGAAAACCTAAACCTAATCTGTTATCAAAACTAAAATTTAGAGCACAGTAAAACTAAGTTCTATCTGTAATGAAATGAAATGTGTAGAGATCAAGCTACGAAACTTTAACAAACTTTGATTCTACTTTCGTTGCACTCCGGTCGACTTAACGCTAATACTTTGACACCAAATAAAATTTGGGGAAATAACCGAACAACGATTTATTTCAAAACAAAAAAGGAGAGAAGTATAAACCGAATAACCTTACAAATACTTAGCTTTAAGTATTATTAAAATAAATGACAGACTTAAAAACTGTCAACGACCAAACAACCTTTCAAAAAGAAGAACGTTTTAACTTACGACAATTCGACCCCGAAGGCCTTTTAAATTCAACAAGTTCTTCAAATAAAATCTTCTTCTACTCTCCCTAAATTTTCTAATTGCACTATCATTTATAGGCTTCATAGAGCCGTCAGAGGTATTTAAAACTAAACATTTGCTAACCAATCGCTCTTAAGATCCGTTTTAGAAAACTACTTTGCACCATTTAAGAAAACAAAAATCATTCAAAGTTCAGACATAATTTACCCTACGATTACCTTACAAAACACTATAAAAGTAATAAGCTAACTATAAAAATACATCAAACTTCATTTCTAACATAATTTCTATCATTAATACACTATAAAAAGCTAAAAATCAACCTTTAAACATCAAGATTTAGTCATAAAAACAACATTCTAACTACCTAACAATCAACACAACCTCTGCCAATTTCCATCTTATTTTCTATTTTTCTCACTAAATCTCCTAATGTGACTTCAAGTCACGTCATAAAATTCCAAAGTTTCAAATTCATAACAAAAAGTCCAAATCTCAAAAATTAACTCTTACGATATTTTTCATGAACAAAAATCCAAAAATTAAAACAGAAAAATTATAAATCAGACATAAATTAAAAATAAACCCGACCGGTTCCAAAACAGGAAAATTATATCGGACACAAACCCGACCGGTCCCAGAGTCCGAAAACTATATCGGACACAAATCCGGAAAAATTCGCTTTTTATGAAGATCACAGTAATCGCTTATCAAAAAAATTTATATGACTACTACGACTACTTTTCTGACATTAGTATCGCTTAGTATTCGCGAGTATTGACAGTTGATGTTTTAGCGTCAGATTGTACTGTAACTGTACGAGTATAGACTACCTTACAGTACTTTATCGTCATGTTATAAATCCCCTTTCTCTAAGGATAGGGTTTTGCTACTAAGTCAAATTTCTTTACAATTTGAATAGACGATGAAACGCCCTTTCTTTAGATTAGGCATTTGCTCTATAGGGCTATTTTCTATAGTAAAATAATACTAATTACATACTAAAAACTACAAAGGACTCTACTTTTAGTCCTTTTACTACATATCTTTCGAACCAATGATCCATTATTTTCCAGTCTTTGCTACGTCACAAATTTATGTTGCGAACTACTACACTAAATTAATAGATTACTTATGCCTTGCTCCACAACACCTGGAGTTCTACAGATTATTAGTACTTCACGGAATATGAACATACTAAATACGAGTATCTGACACTGTACTAAGGAATTTTAGTTAAATTTTATTTTTAACCTTACTTACAGTTATCGAATTATACGTGAGCCTGTACTTCGATAGCATAGCGTACAGAGTCTACTATCGGAACCATAGTAGTTAGGTATAATATTGATGTATTAGTACAATTTAACGTACAAACTATACAGAGTAAGATACGATCATTTATGAAAAATTGAGCAAACGAGAGTAGCAAAGCGCACGGTAGTAGGCTAGTCATTTATAATCACTATACTGAAGGTGACTAAAAGTATTAGGTATTTGGAAATATAAGAAATATTAATATAGTTTATGGTAGGCTTTGAAGCCGAGTTAACTTGTCTTTGCGATTCTTAGCGAGATGTCTGTAAATTAAGCCATTAGATAGAGTCATTGATTTCTATTTCATGTTTATTTTTGAGATAGGAAACATTGCAATATGATTCTATCCATAGTATGTTATGGTAAGGTAATATTAGTACGCTATTGTTGTTAGATTGCATTTGCATTTGAAGCGTGAAAATCGTTCTTAACTATCAGATAGCCAGAACTAAATTAGCAGCTATGCTTCTATGTGAATATTATTTTATTAATTCTTCTAACCTCTTACACCTATACTTATCTGATATGTAATAAGATAGAGCAAAAACTTGGCCATTACTCGCATGGTGAGATACAATAATGTAGGTTTTTCCTAGCTTATGTAAATCCTAAATTTCTCATTCTTATAATGACACCCTTTAATCATTTCTTTATGGCCCCTTCGTTTTGCATCGAAGTGAACCTGAAATATGATAATTTACTATTCGTTGCTTGTAGAAAGAATATTTAAGCGTTCAATCTTATTAAAATCACATGTCCTTAAATGAAACCATTATATAAGTATACCGACATGCAACTACGGTATGTATCAGAAAATTTTGGATGTAGAGTATGCACGTAGATGATTGCTATACATAATTAATGTAACAAACATTATGCATATTTCAATAAACATGCCTAACCGAATATTGTATACAGTGCTAACAGCTGAGCTGTTACTGCACTATTTAATATTACTAGCTAACTACCGCCATAGCATATCCAAATTTCGGCCTTGTCAATAAATATAATGGTCTAGTAAAATGTTACGCCAGTATAAATAAAATTCAAACAAAGCAATGATGAGCTTTTATAGAAAGTTCGACAATGAAGACAAATTTAGTAATTCCAAGCAAACAAAACAAGTATAATATTCTTACTGGCACAGTTAATATTGTCAAAATATCTAGTCACTAATCTAGGAAACGGACAGGATTTATGAATACTGTCTGGTACTAGAAAATATTTTCGGCTTTAGTATGGGATCAGAGAGCGCTGCATTTAAGCAAGTAATAAATAATTAACCGATTGAAAGATATTTCTAAGATATTTACCGATGCTATTATGCTTTTATGGTATAGATAAAGAAAAAAGATGGTCATTAATTAAACTCAATTGGTTTTACGACGTGTAAATGAAATCTGCGAAATACACAATATTAATTTCTGTTTTAATAGTCTATTTTATTGTACATTTTATAAAATTTTAGCCTTCTTGAATAATAATTAATATATGAAATACTCGAAGTTTGAACAAATTTATAAAGGTATAATTATTATAAATTAGATTAAAATTTATGCATAAAGTTTACAATTTAAGCAAAAATAAGTTAATCAAATCAGGACACAATTTGATCTGCTTAAGCTTTAAAAAATTTTAATCCATAAATTCTCAAGTATATATGCGTACTGGAATAATAAAAATATTTGCACTCTAGTTGATCTCTGAGTAATTATATTAAGAAAAAAAGTAATAATTACGAATAGATATCATTTGTTAAAAATTTTAATTCTAATTTCTTTATAATTAATTGGACTGAACTAAAATCTAACAATGCTTGCTTTGTTTGATCATATAGTGTTTGAAAATATTAATCTTAACATCTTAAGATTGTAATGTATGTATCAAATTTATTTAATTGTCACTTATCGATGTTTTATCACGGTTATAACATTTCTCATTATATTCTCTCTATGAAACTATATCATGTTTACCGTAGAAATCATTTCCACCAAGCTGCTCATGGCATCTTTAGCACCAATGTCATCTATCAATTTTAACGTGATGGATACTGCTATGCCGGAGAACAATAAGACATTCTTATATCAACTTGCACTGCGAGCGAGGACTAACTATACGAGCTATTAGTATGCCGATAATGTTTGTATATATACACTTCTTTGGCTGCTGTTCAAATGCTTTCATCTTTTGAACTTTTCTGAAAGAGAATTAGCTATATACTCCAAAATTTCACTTTGTTATCAAATTGGCTATCTCTGACTGCTTGATTTAATTTGGTATCATCCTTGATTGCAACAAGTAAGTATATTTAAGTGATTTCATTAGATTCTGACGAAATGTTTATAGCTTTTTGTAAAATACTACCTTTCCTCAATCTTACCGGCTATACCACATCTACGATAACCTTAGCTAGTATAAGTAATGAAAGACATTGTACTATTTCTAAACAAATTCACCATCATCCCTTTTTGAATAGTAAAGTAAAATTAAGATTTGCCATTGATTTAAGCTGGTTTTCTTGGGATAATTACAACTGCAGCTGTTTTCTTTATTATGATAGTATCAAGCGCTGTCTATGGTTTTGCAGCATTGCTAATTCGAGGCACAACCCACCTTATATTGTCTATTTTACGTCGATATTTCTAATTTCTTATCTAATACCATTAATTATTATAACACTGAACTACACTATGGGTCATTATCTATTTAACTCGTCATATTGCTGAAAAGGGTACAAATTCTTCGCATATGCTTGCTAAAGTTCATTGAAGACAACATTTGTGCTTCATCAAAATGTTACTGCCGGTTACCAGTATTTTTCTTGTAATTTCACTTCCTTATGTCTACTTTATCTAGTATTGGCTTTAGTGCTAAAAATTCTGTTGATTTAATTTCAAATTATAATCCTTCACAGTCTATTTTTGCTCAATTTGGATTTTTAATTACGATTTTGTCTTGTCTACAAAATCCGATTTTATTTGTTACTTTTAATTCTAAATTTCGCCTAAGCACAACCTTGCTATGCCTTATCAATATTCAAATACAAGTCTAAAAAGGAGAATAACAATTAAATGAAAATTGGTCTACAAGATAAAAGACCCTCAAAAGAATAAGACAGTAGAGTAATTTTTTAATTATATGACTGCTCCTTATTGTTATCGGGGTACAAGGGTATAAATGCAGTGCAGATCTTTGTTTGCTATCCGATTTTTATGATACTCGACTTGATTTTTGTTGTAAGATATTTAGGACTACAACCAGCCCAAGTAAAATCAAGGTAGCTGGAGATACCTAAACCTTTCTTTCTTCGTATCTACTTAACATTGCCGGTAGATGCCTAAAATTTAATAATTTTTTTCTTTGAATTTTTAAGCTTACAACTTCAGAAAATAACCGAAATGCGAGCACTAAAGGCAAGATACATGTTGAAACAAAATTTTTGATGTTATATGGACATTCTGTAGTTGAATATGTAAAGATTGTCTGTTGACCGTAAATTAAAATCTAAAGTTACTAAACTAATAAATGCTTTGCATTGCCAATAGGTGTTTTTATGTATTGAAAGACAATTTTGCTTTTCGTTATTCATTATTAAGTGGGTATTATAATGCCAATATGATAAGATATTGCGAATTAGAAGGAATTTAATTTCGTTGCCGAACAACATTAGAAACCCCGTCTTGTTGGTATATCATAATAGTAAATGCTAATCGTATTAATTCAGCTCGCAGTTGTAAAGCGTACACCTTTTGAATAGCAGAAAATATGAATCTGGAATATTTGTAAGGAAATAGAATATTATTAACTCATTTTCTTACCATTTTACTTAACTATATACATTATGTACAGTTTATCAAATTCTGTCGTATGTTTTCAATTCACCTGCTTTAATCACCCGCTTTCAAGTGATTCAAGTCTTCGTAGTGTTCGTGAATAACAGATAAACGATTACAATATTAATCTACCGTTATTTAACATCAGCTTACACGTGTGTGCTTCACCAAAAACTGATAATTGAATTAATCGAGTACAATCAATCTAACAAAGAACTTGTTTTCATTGTTTAGAATATGATTATCGAGTCAAAGCAGGGCTACGCGTATGCATGCTTATTTTTATAAATATTTAATTGTTAATGAAATTTCTAAACGTAAGGAAGACATACAATTACCTTTCATATTGTACAGAAATCAAATGCTAATATAGCAGGAATGGAAATGATAACGTCATCATCATTCAAATTTCTTCGCTCTTTATCATATACCTTGCTAAATTCTAAGGTATGTTAGAACCTATAAACGTATTAAGTAAGCTAATATAATGGAATGCGATTATTAAAATTCGATGAATTTTTCGATTAGTTTCCTCTTTTCTTTATGAAATTGATAGCTTCTGTAAATTATTATTCCTTAATAAATCCATGAAAAAATTATAATCTATTTTGAGGAAGTTGTTTACTAAGCGTCAATTAGTTTGATTTCCTGGCATATTTATGAAGTCGATTTACCTAAAAATATTATTCCTATTTCTCGCTGGATTTGCTAATTTTGCGATCCAAAATCAATATTTTAAGCTGTAGCTTGAATCTCAATTTGTAAGGGGTTTAAAAAAACATAAAATACATCTACTGCTAGCTACTTCATAGATTGTACTAGCTGTTCATATCTTGCTCTTAAAATACTTTATATTCTAATTATTAGACTGATATCATTTGAAAAGAATCAGTCTGAAGTTTTATAACAGAAAATATAATTAATTTCTTCTATCGTGAGTTACTGTCAATTTTGGGTTTATCTTCATTTATTCTTTAAGCTATCCCACACAATGACTCTCGTTGTTATAAATCTTTATTTCTAATCTGATTTTCATTATAGTGGCGTTATACTTACTTTGAGGCTAGAAGTCATATTTAAAGAGAAAATATGATTTTCTACTAAAACCACAAACAAATTAACTGTAGTGATTGTCCTTTATTCGTATTTCCAGTGACACATTGACGAAAATCATTTAATACCATTCTTTAAATCCTTCTTTTGAATATTGAATAAGAGTATTTTATCTACCGAGTGATTTTAACAAAGAAAAAATTAATTATTACCATGCTTAAATATTTGACGTTAATGAAAAGATAATGCAATCATAAATCGCTATACCAAGATATATAATAACATAATAAATATAATAACATCGTCTAGAAAAATATTGTTTTCAAGTTAGTTATACCTTATAAAGTAACGTTGATGAGTTTAAAATATATAAAGCTTTCAGAATTTTCAAGGAAGATAAGTTGAAATATACATAGCATCGACTTCGTTTATATTTTCCGCAAGAACATAAATACCCAGGTATTCTGGTTATTTAAAAATGTCGTATGTATCCCAGCGATTTATAATTAATTCTACTGCTCCAAAAGATATCAATGGATCAAAATGGCTCTCTAGGGAAAATAATCTTCAATCTATTTTAAATATTACCTTACCCTTTCTGTTGACTTTTACTGTCTTTGGCTGTATGGCTAACAGCATCGTTTGTTGGATTATTTGGAAGAAACGAGAACTTCATACACCCACATTTTATCTAATTATGAATATGGCCATATCTGATTGTGCCATATTATGCATGTCTTCATTACAATTACTCAATGATTATACGCTCCTTCGATTAAAGATTCGTCCACAAGAAATAAAATTTATCATTTTCTGCAGATTACTGCCAATTTTCTGCCTCACCGCTTATATCTCATCCACTTTCACTTTGGCAGCTATTAGCATCGAAAGATTCTATTCTATATCTTCATGGAGTAATAATAAATCGTATTTTAATACAAGAAAAAAACTAAGATTAGTTATTGGATTTAGTTGGCTAGTAGGAATTATCGTAGCTTCACCATTTGCTGCTATTATAACGGTGCCAGGACGTTTTCCCTGGATATGTATCATTGTTAAAATTAACATTGTTTTGAGCTCAATTTATTTCCTGACATTATTTTTGATAGCTTACTTGTGTCCTTTAGTTGTAATGGTTATCATGTACACTAAAATAATTTTATTTTTAAGAAGTCATTTTGTAATTCATCAACAAAACGATTTAAAAACTTACCAAGCTAACAAGAAACGCCATATCCGTATTGTTAAAAAGTTAATTTTATTAACGAGTTTATTTTTAACTCTATCTTTTCCCCTTTTCTTTCTGTATTTGTTAATGGGATTTAGCGGTAAAAGTTCCTATAATTTTCTTAAGATAAAAAATCCACGTAATATTATCTTAAGTGAAGTTGGATTTTTACTCACTGTCGTTTCATGTTTACAAAATCCTTTGCTTTACTTCTCTTTTAATCCAGCGTTTCGTAAAGCGATTACAATCAACTGCCTATGTTACCAACGATCGAAGCGCCAAATTAGTGTTAAGAGTGCTCCGGGCGGAAGCTAAAAGTGTAGAACGGGATCTGATTGTTTCGCAATTCAAAACTGTTTCATTAAAGATAGAATTTTGGATAAATTAATTCGATCATAAAAGTTGTTAAACTGAATGTAGTCAATGAAACTAGATCGAAATTGTTATTTGATGAATAATAAATCAAAATTGATGTTTGTTGTAAATGAAATATTATTACCAATTAACTTATTAGAGTACTTTACCGTAACTTTTTAAGCTTTCTGTGATGTAATAAATTGAAGCATACTCCCAAAATTTCTATACCTAAAACTCTTTGTATAATAGCTTTAATACTTGACCTTCATTTTTAATACTATGCAAGATATTGGCATCCCCCTCAGTTGCTTAAATGAATTTATTCTTGTCACGGTACGCCGTTACTAATTAAGTAACTGTAAATTAATGAATGCTTATGAATAGATAAGATAAGGTTATGTGCTATGTTTTAATGTGCTTGTAGCTGATAATAGGATGGTAGAAATGAGATAAAAATAGAAGTTGTTAGCAGTTAATTTACTGTAGGTTTATAAGGTGTGTTAATCTCTAAAAATTGAGCTGTATATGGACGAAGGTTAAGCGTCTTAACACCTGATAGCTTGTAGCTATCTAAGTCTGAGAATATCGACATGTATATTTAGTAATGGTATTATACTAATTAATGTAACTTGTAAAGCATGAATTCTCACTCGTTAATATTGGAATCCACTGTACTAGAAACCTATTTAAGCGCGTGTGTTTGTAGAATAAAGAAAGTAATTGCTCAAGAAACGGCAAGACTCATATCGTGAAGAATAGTGTAATAATTAGTCAGTGGTCTATGGAGATCAGCCAAGAAATCGAGTTCTCAAATACTTCTCTCATAGAAACTGAAAGTACTGGGAGAAATAGCCCAAGTTTTAAGTAACTACACTAGAGTTCTTTACTTTCCTTTGCCACAAGTGAAGGTTGTGACAATTCTGTATTTATTTAATTAGAAAGATTCCCATTGGCAGTTATAAATTTTTCCTATTTAAATAATTTAAGATCGTTTCTGTTGGAATGAATTTTGAAAAACATATTCAAAACAATAATTAGTAGGATAAAATGATCATAAATATAAATTTGAGTCTTTTACGGCTTCTTTTAGAATGTTATGAAATACTCGCACTAATGTTAGAACTGCGGAGCAGTTTCGGCCATTGTTTCAAAAAGGTAAAAACAATCCTATTATTCAAATTATAAATGTAAGCTTTGCATTAATGCTGCGAAATTCATATTACGGATATTACAAATATCTGACGATGGCGAGAACATCCTGCATTCAATCAAATACATATAAAAGCCGGCGTAGATAGAATTCAGTATACAACAGTAGATGCTTGCCGTGTACTTAACAGCATCTATTCATTTAAAACAATTCACCTCGATCTTCAATACCCGACAAAAGATGCGGTTTATGGTTTCGGTCGATATTTGTTTATGTGTATTTTCAATTTTGGTAACTGAAGAGAATATTTTGAAAAGTAAGGTTGCTCATTGTGTTTTTAAAATATCAATTTATATGAATATATAACATTACTTTAGTATTTGTATAGAATACTGCTATCTATGACGTAATATATTCTTCTATAGATAACTGCATAGTTTTATAGTAATGTCTGAGTACTGATAACTAATAATATTTTATCTGTATAATAAACTGACAGATTTTTCTACAAAGTTTAGGATCAGTTTTGTCTAAGAGAATCTTGTGGTATTTCTATCTCTCCTGGCAATAGGAATTCGTTAATTTAGAGTAAATAGAGTCGTACAGCAAATAAATATCGGAGAATATAAATCTGATAGTAGGCTCGTTGTCATGTAATTTTCTGCAGTAATCTAATATTTCCTTATTAATAACTTCGATTTGCAACCGTAATCTATTGCAAATACAGTACCGTCTAGACTTATCAGAAATTTATACGGATAACAGAACGCATTTTTAATCTTGTGAAATATCCAAAGCTCTTAATTGTGTCTATCACAAATTTGTGATCTGCCATAGAAAGGAAACAAGGAATTCATAATAAACAAAATTTTAAGCTTGAATGATTCAATTATTAGAAATACTTTATAAATAACGACATATTAAATAGAAATATGACTTCATTTACTAGATATTAATATTTTAAGTGTTATTGTTCATAATAGAAGGAAATTTTAATGATACTAATTATAAATGTTGAGTTACTGTGCTTCTCTACGCACGAAAATTTAATAATGTGTCTTGAATAATGTTCATTAATCTTTGTTAATGATATCCACTCTTAACCCCACCAGCTTCAAGGCACAGTCAGCTCTTTAAGTTTTCCTGATACGTCGATATTTTAACCTAGTCATGATGGCAGTTCAAAATAGTAATAGCAAATTTAAGTTAATTAATTCGGCACTCGAAATTGAATTATTGATTCAAACTTCTTATTTTGATTTAAACAAAAGTTAATTATGATCTTATATCCAAGAGAAAGAGTTGTACTGCCATTTTATACCTTGAGACTTTGTATTTAATATAAAATCTAGTCATATTTATTTTTAGACAAATTGGATGAGTGTAATATAAGCTTTTCATCACTAAGTATAACATTAATTCTAGTTGTATGATATAATTTTACAAGAATATTATAGATATAATCAAATTATGTTCATTTACCTGAGAAATTCTTCTAATTTCAATGCTGCAGTATTTGAAAGCGATCAAAAACATTATTTTTTTATCCTTCTCCAACTTTTCGACTTTTAGGAGACTTTTAAAATAGAATAATTCATCAATTGATAATACCAATAGCAGCTAATTAAAAGCGAATTAGATGTGCATTCTTATACTGATACAAGATAGACGGTTACTTTGTTATGATAAGAAGGAAGACAAATTTTAGTAGGCATTTCGATGATATTCGAAATAAAATTATTCAGTATTTTATGCGCCAATAGCGGCTGATTATCTTGAATTTGATATAATTTATTCGTTGGTAATATGTAATTGAGAATCAATAATATATCAACTTTCGAAAGTTTTAGTTCTGTATTTTTGTATAATTTTTGAGACAATTAAACTGATTCCATTATCTCTTCATCACTTAATCATTAAATTAATGCATTGCTTTTAGACGTTACAGTCTTCTTGATATTGCAGAAAGCTCTTTCAATACTCCTGAAACTATGGTGCATAAAATTCCTCTGCATATAAGAAATCGAATATGATTGAGTGACAATTAAGGCAATTAAAAGTATCCGGGGTAATTTTAAATCTTGTAATTACAGTTGAATTAAATTGATTTATTATACTGTGATGAAATGAAATAAGTAGAATCAAGCTACTAAATTTCTATCAAACTTTCATTCTACTTTCTTTGCAGTCTGGTCGACTTGACCAAACTTTCACAACAAATAAAATTGGTGAAACAACCGATCAATAATTTATTGAGAAAACGTGAGAGAGTCTAATCAAACAACCTTCCAAATACTTAATTCTAAGTATTATAAGTAACGAAATCGAAAAAATGACAGAACTAAAACTTTCAACAACCAAACAACTTAACAAAAACAAGAACGTTTTAACTTACAACAGCTCAACCACGAAGGCCTTTAAAATTTAACAAGTTCTTCAAAACAATCTTCTTTTACTCTCTACTCTAAATTTTCTGATTGTACTATCGTTTATAGGCTTTGCAGAGCCCTCAGTGGTTCTCAAAATTAAATATTTATTAACCAATCACTCTTAAGATCTTTTTTACAAAACTACTTTGCACCAACTAAGAAAATAAAAATCATTCAAAGTTCACACACAAATTACCTTGTGATTCCCTTACAAAATACTATAAATGTTATGTTCTTCAATAATAAGTTCACTCCGTGAGTAAGATTGATAACCGCATTTTATTATTAGTTGATCGGTATTTATAGCTACACAAGGTTACACCTCGATACGATTACAGTTTATACTTCGCACTACAATTAGTAACTTATCAGTCCGCCTTTTACAACGTTATCACCTACTGTATTACAAGTACTACCATACAATCATCATATACGTACATATATAGTGTTTCCTTTATTTATGCCTTTATGGTTAAGATATCGTATTTAATCTATTACGAACTATATATACAACAATAAAACCATCAAACTAACTATAAAATACCTCAAGCTTCATTTCTAACTTAATTTCCACTCATTATAAATTACAAAAGTCTAAAAATTAACCTTTAAACATCACGATTTAGTCGTAAAAATTACAGTCTAACTACTTAATAATCAACACAACCTCTGCCATTTGCCATCTTGTTTTCTATTTTTGTAACTAAACTTTCCTAATACGA
>NW_002060972.1:534084-535664 GCF_000150275.1 Trichoplax adhaerens
CTAAATAGAGTAGATATTAGACTATATTAATTTACTGAATTAGTGAAAAAATATTGCAACAAAAAATTTTCTCTAAATTAACTTGAGCAGAGCAATTAATATGACACTATCATATCATATATATATGGGTATACAAGGATAACAACTTTAATAATGTTTCTTATTGATGGCTTCTATTGAATAAGCAAAATTAGTAGTATAAAAGAATTACGTAAGAAATAAAATCTTGAATAAGGTCTAGATATAGTAGTGCATAAGTGGAATTGCATTGACCATGGAAATATTGTAGAGTATTAAATTTATCTTTCATACGCATAACCTACAGATCTAAGATGAGATAATTCGATGGAAATATACAGATATTCCTTAATTTATTAACGAATATAACGACACATAGTAATAAGCAGCAAGATTGATACGCTAGAAGGCAATGCGGAAGTTCACTTTATAATTTATTTAGCATTAGTTTTCATAAATGGATTAAGTAATTTAATTCAAAGCTTATCAAGAAATGTATTAAGTAGCCTATTGCTGCTATCAAAATTTAAGCTTAGCTAATTAATTTCAAGATATAAAAATTTCCATAACGGAGTAAACTTTTCTTAATTGTACGTGTTCGTACAATTATGGTATACGAGATACATTGTCTTCCGGGATGAAAATTTTACGTTACTGTAATATGCAGTATCATACTGTAGCTAATAGTGGTCAACAACTTACGAGGAAATTCAGATTTATTACTATAATTAATACTTTCAGAATCAGCACAGTGTGAACAACAAAGTGAGAGGAGTTTAAATTATAGGTATCAAAGAAAATTAAAAGACTATTAATATCTTTACGCGTGATTATTTTAAAGTTTTAATGTCTCAATCACTTCTATAATATCCTTTAAATTTCCTAGAAATCGATAAATTATAATACGAGCAAAATTTCAAGTTGTTGAGAAATCATAACAAGAATTACTCAAAACCTTGTTTTTAAAAAAAAAAGGAAAACTTCTCACTTCTCTTTGCAGGACAAAAGTTATTTTTGAGTAGTTATTAATGGTCAAAATTCCCTTAAATTAATTTATTCGGTTTGCAATAACAGACAGATCCGTAATTTCTAAAATGTATCCTGACTCCTGCTTTACCGGTCTTAATTATAATTAGTATTTGTGTTCGCTTTCTAGATTAATTGTAAAACATTAAAGATGAATTTGAAACGATTGAATCTAACAAAAGTCTTGGATCAAGTGTAGGGACTGAAATATTAAACCTTTACATTTACCTTACTCCGGTCACCTATTTCAATTCAAGCGAAAGAATGCAATAAAAGGATAAAGAAATACAAAGACTTACCTACTATCAAGTTATATACTTAATCGTTTGAATTGGATATAAACTTAATTCAATACATAGTCATGAAATTAATATCATCATTACTGACATACAGTACAGTAATCGATGTTAGAATTTATGTAAGTCGATTTCTTTTACCTCAGTTCTGTCACGGTACGCCGTTATCAAATAACTATGAATGAATACTTAAATTAGGCTATATATCGCGTAAGTGTTACGGTGCGCCGTTACCAAATA
>NW_002060972.1:535714-536744 GCF_000150275.1 Trichoplax adhaerens
ATGAAGTTTCTTTTCCTCTAATAATTCTTCAAGTACAAATTTGATACTGTATATGGTATAAAAAGGAATACAGTTGAAAAACGGGAATTACTAAATTATTTTGATATTGAAATAAGCTCAACTATATTTTACAGAATCGTTTCGGATATTGGCAATGTCTAGGACTTAACTTTGAATCTGACCGATAAAGTAACTGAAAAATCAAGAAAAATCGTTTTGGATTAGTGACTAATAATTAAAATTCAATATGTAATTCCGATCAATGATTCTGCTTAGAAGAATTATCGTAAGATTAGAACATCTGTGTAAACGTATAGAGCAATTTTCAATGGAGGCTTTGTTATATGAATTAAAAGATTAAAGACTGAATCTTTTAGGTGAATAGCAAGTAATTTATAAATTGTCTCAAATACGGTGAAAAGAATGATATGTATTCTGCAAGGGTTTCAAATTCTATTTATGATCTATAATAGCAAGCGGATGAATAATTTATTTTCTTGGCATCTTTTGGAATTGTAATTTAGTTGATTAAAAATATTTGCATACTCTTGTTTCATATCGGTACAAAGTTTCAAGGTTTGGTTAATATTGTGTTATAGAAAAATTTGTCAAGATAATCCACTACTGTATATACCTCACTAATGATTAACTAAAAAATTTATATCGTTTACATTTCCTTTCAAAGACTTTCAAGTTGATTAGTATGTATAGGCAGGCATCGTTCTTTGTAATAGTTCATACTGAATTTTGTCAGCAAGGTATGTACTTGTCACAACCCTCTCTTGTGACAAAGGAAACGTTTATTAACCAAGTAAAGAATCTCTAGTATAGCTATAATAACTCGTATTAATTCACCTAGTATCTCCAATTTCTATGTTAGTGATATATAAGAACTCGATTTCTCAACTGAACTCCACACATAATTGAATATATTATATTATTCTTCACTATGCGAGTCTTACACCATTCTTGATCAGCTACTGATTTATTCTACTAACATACGCGCTTAAATCGACTTCTACGAGAATTC
>NW_002060971.1:0-13641 GCF_000150275.1 Trichoplax adhaerens
ATATTATCTGTCGCGGTCTTATCCTATTATAATAAAGTAGGATTGTTAAAGCGTCTATTACGATCCATTAACACTTAGTCATACTTTAGACTAATTAGTTGGATTGTTTTCGGTTACTTGCAGTCATACGCTGTATTATAAGACTATTATCCGACATAGTACTATCCTATTGTAATACAGTAAGTAGGGTTGTAAATAGAATTTACTATTATTGATCTCATGTTTATAGAAAGGGTTAGAAACTGTATGTAGTGAAATTAAAATATAAGTTATTGAATAGATCTAACGATAATTATACGATTGTACGAGACAGACGATACTAAATAAGTTAGGTGTATGAATAGTAAGTATGCTATCCTATATAGGAAGGATTGATATCTAAAATAAAAGATAGAGTCTGATAGACTAAACATGAACTCGAAGTAAAAGTTAAATTAGTATTTGACAGATGTAAACATAGCGAGATTACAAATACGCCCAAATTGGAAACATTAAATTGTATAGACAATAACAATTAATAATTAATTATAATCGGTAAAGAAATCGATGGCGGTGCTATCGTAGTAAACAGGAATTTTCGTTATATAGTAGACTTATAGCGATAATAATGGTAGATAGACGACACTAAAAATTTGTATAATATCGTATAGAGTGATTGATATCCAAATTAAAAGACAGATCATATGCAAACTCCAAGGAAAAAGTTAAATCAGTCTTTGATAGATGAAATACCTAAAGAGATCAGAAATACAACAAAATTGTTAGCATTAATTCGTATCGACAATAATTGTATCGAGATTAGAAATGCGACAAAACTGTCGTATTGGCTTTTCAAGCACGATGAATTTATGTTCATACTCTTATAGAAATTTATCATTTCTAGTAGATATTATTTAGGATAGCAGATTTTTTACAAAGCTTTTCGACCTCAAGGAGTTTATGCTCGAGCAGTTGCAGAAGTTTTAATCTTCGCTTGCAGATAACTTCTATAATAGTAGATTTTTGCAAAGATATTTTGAGCTCAGCGACTTTATGCTCGTACTGTTCTAGAAATTAATCTCCACTTACAGGTAATATCTAGCATAGTTATAGTAATTTTTGCAAGGTTTTTCGAGCTCAGTGAGTTTATGCTCGTGCTGTTGTAAAAATTAATCTTCACTTGCAAATAATATCTAGGATAGTTAGTTTTTGCTAAGCTTTTCTGAGCTCAACGAGTTCATGCTTATGCTATTGTAGAAATTTCAATCTTCACTTATAGATAACGTCTAGGATAGTCAGTTTTGTACGGCTTTCCGAGCTTAGTGAGTTTATGCTCGTGCTATTGTAGAAATTAACCTCTACTCATAAACAATATCTAGAAATTAATGTCTACTTATAAATAATATATAGGATAGTTTTTCAAAGCTTTTCGGGCTCCACGAGTTTATGCTCATGCTGTTATAGAAATCAATCTTCACTTGTAGATAATATTTAGAATAGATAGTTTTTTCAAAGCTTATCGAGCTCGGTGAGTTCCTGCTCATGCTATTCTAGAAATTAATCTCCACTTATTGATAATGTCTAGGATAGTTAGTTTTTGCAAGGTTTTTCAAGCTCAGAATATTCTAAGGTGCTGGATTAACGAGTATTTCGGTAAAAGACCACTCCAGTTCTAAGACGTGTAAGATAATAATAAAGAACTTGCTTATGAAGAATTAGCTTTGACAACATTTCTAGCTTTTACCTTATAACAATTTAGTTGAGCAATCTACTTAATATGTTTTCATGACTTAGGAACTTTGCTAAGCTAAGGCCAGCTTATGAATTAGTTCTAGAAATTACGTCAATGCATCATTTTTAAATGGAAATCATGAAATAGACCATATTTAATGCAAGCATTATGACCACAAATTTTGACGACTTTTATTGCCTTCCTTTAAATACGAATTGACTCAAATCTTATGAACTAGCAAAGAGTAAATACTTTTAATTGATATAAATAGAAGACAAAACCCGAGTAAAAAACTCGTAATAAAACTATCGCTTCGTGACGCACGAACACTTATACTGTTGATTCAATGCCATACCACTGCTTTTGACCTATAATGGTTGGCTCTTTCTCATCGCCGTTAAAGTTAATGTCGATATCAGCTGATAGACCTTCCTCTTCTAATTCCTCTTCTGTTTTAGGAACGAATATTAATCTGACAATTCGCTGTGGAATAAAATAGACGTAGATCGATTTAAGTACAATTCCAGACAACTAGTGGACCCGTTCGAAATAGAATACGCTTGCTAGACTTACCTCTTTATAAGACCCGTCCATGGTAATGAATCTATAAATCCCCGGAATCACAATGCAAGCCAAAATGGACCCTGTCATTATCCAGCCTAGAAATTCACCCCACCATGGAAAAGGAAGGTTATTGCCATATACAACCGGGCTATAAAAGATGCAACTCAGAAGTACCACTACCTACAATACCAAAAAAGCAAGCCTTAAAATTTTTTAAATATTTCGTATCGATAATCACAAAGTTAGACGTCAATCATAAACCAACTTTTATCAAATACAATGATTAGACAGAGACAGTATAAGAAATTTTAAGAACGTACAAGAACGTACAAAAATCATGACAGGAGTTAGAAAATACCAACAAACTTTCCAATGGATCCACACAGATTTTTTAGTACATCGAGCAATAGTTCTAGCAAAGCGATTACCACCTATTCAACCCAGTTGTATCCATAATAAAATGAATTAAAGTAAGAATATCCCAAGGTATGATAACCTATATGCATCTAATATTAATTTTCCAACCGTAAATATAGGAAACAGCAATAATCTCAACGAGAGCCGTCATGAAAAGTCCTATTTCGGCGGAATACCAATTGATCAAGGTAAAGATGTAAAACCCTCCCTATTAATGAATAGTACAAATTTACTATAAGTGATTGTCAGTCTATAATTATTTCTAAATGGGATCATATCAAAGAAATCGGATTCTAATATCAGCATCGATTAATTATAGCTATCCAGAAATTATTCTAACCGTAGTAACACAGGCTAATCCTAGAAGATATGTAACAACGCAAATAACCAATGTTAGCAACTCCTTGTAAGGCAAATATTTAGGCCATACATCGGTGATTCCAGTTGTCATAGCTTCTATTCCACCCATCTAAATCACATATATCCGAATAAATGGGTTATTGACTGATAGAAAGTGAAATTTACTCATCTTTTCTTTCATACCTTACACCTCCTAGAGAATTTATATTTAAATGTAATTAAATTATTTATAACAGGAAATCTTGATAGACTCACTTCAGTATCTATACCAAGTGTGATTAACATCATGAAGAAAATAATTGACCAGAAGTTAGCACCTGGTAGAGTAGCCAAACCAGCTGGATATACCATAAATACAAGACCTGGACCTACAATATCGATCGTCTATTAGCTAATCGTTTCTCATATAGACAATTAGACATACTTCTGCTAGGATATGATAGGTGTGTTGATATTTGATCTTATAATAATCAGTAAAATAATTGTAACTCAATAATGAGTAATAGTAAACAAGATAAACAAACCTTGGCTAACTACTGACGAAACAGGAAGTCCTTGTTGTTCTGACATATATCCAATGACAGAAAAGACAACAAAACCAGCAAAGAAACTTGTAGTACAATTAATGAGACTGATACAAGTAGCGTCTCTTTATATTGAAATATTCAATTGAACGTTCAATGTTAGTTAATCAATCGTAGTTCGCAGTTTATCGAATTTCGGATACAAAATCGATATATTGCATTACCGTAGTACATTATTACTTCTCTTGTTATAACTTGCAAAGGTAATCATTGGACCAAAAGCTGTACCTAACGAATAAAATATTTGTGTTCCTGCTCTAGCCCAAGTCTATCAATCCAAAATTAACTTCTATCAGTATGTTAATAATCAACTTATTCATCCGATATCGGAACAACATGTTATTAAGACGGCAGGATGAACATCGATCTGTGTTCTTTTATTAGTTAGTTAACATCATTCTAATGGAACTTACGCCTGCTAGCCTTAACTTATCCACATCGACTCTTAAGTAGAAGTTAATGCCTTTACCGGCTCCAGGCAAAGTAACTCCTCGGAAAAATAAGATGATCAATACGACGTAGGGAAACGTAGCAGTAACGTAAACCACCTATCAGATTTGTAAACGTAAATGTAAATTATGTTTCAAATGGATGATAAGAAATTGACAGTTTCCCTTATTGCAATGCGAAAGGCGTATTTAATCCTTTCCCTCGTGAGATACTTGATAGTAGTATAGATTTAATTTATTTACTAATTAAGTCGTCATGACTGTAACGATACAAACAACGTCTTGAACTTTTTTAATTAACTACAATTAATACGATGAAGTAATATAGCTCTAATTCGCAAGTAAAGTTGTCATTATGGTAATGATCAACATGGCGTCGGAACTATTCTAGTTAACTACAGTCGATACGATAAAATAGTGAAGTCTTAACCGACTTAATAGACACTTGCTATTCTCATTTCTCTTATACATAATTGTATTGACAGTAGTATATGTCTTACCTTTCCTGACCATTTAATGCCTTTGAAGACGCAGAGATAAATAATTGTCCAAGCTAATAATAATAATAATGCGAGCTCCCATCTTACGTGACCAAACTGGGCAGGACTAGGTGTTAATCCTAGTACACGAGCGCTACAAGAGGACAGCAAATTGCATTATTGAAAATGGTGTTATGTACTACTGATGTGTGTATGGATAATCTACTATATCTTGCAATTGATTTTTTTTTATAACATTTCATTAGCTAGTTGTTACGATGCGTAAGCTCGTCCTAATGAAGATTCCTTTTTAGTTCGTTAGTCGGTTAGATAGTCAACTAGTTTTTCAATTGATATTTAATTGTAAAGACTATAATCTTGGGTGCCAAGATTCCTTCAGTAATAAATGATAGTAAATCTCTGACTATCTCGTCTACATCATCTGTGACGCTATAATTATACCATAGTATTCGGTTGTTGGAACTGAATTATTTGGTGATATAGCTAATCTCGCCTCTTTAAGTTAGTAAGTGGCGTTCTACGCAAGGATTGGCGTGTGTAGACTACTTTGTCACTAGTGGTGTGTGACACTAGTTGAACATGTAATCATGAATAATATGGGTGTTAAAGATTGTTGTTATAAATAATTACTTGAAAAACTCTTGAGACGGGGAAATTCCTGACATATTCGTCTCTGAACCATTTCTAACGAAACAACTGTCGGTGTTCCAAGTATTTCCACAAGTAGTCCACGGCAATGGACTGATAAAGCTGGCGATGAAAAAGAATAATACCCAAGCGAAAATAACGACATAGTTTATCCCAGAGAGAAAAGTCGACATCAACTGGGCATATCCAATCCCTAGTTTGCAAAAAAAAATTGTCGATATTCAACAACAGTTTCTATTTGAATAATTATGAAAATGAATGCATGGAGTCATGTCGTTATCCATACCTTCAAACATCGGGCAAATATTTTTATATGCCGTGGTAGGACCACCGCGAAAGCATTGGCCAATAGACATTTCCATAGCGATCATAGGTATACCACAAATAAATAGGAAAAGCAGGTAGGGAATCAAGAAAGCACCTATTTCAGGGATAATGGTAAACCAACACAGTCAAGTTAATTCATATCTTCCTTGATTGGCTTCGTATCGATAGAAAAGGTCTAACTAGCACTGTATCGAATGAAAATACTGGTAGATCGAATGTTGTTTATAATTCTTATGGACGCACCATCAACGCGTGCATGGACTAGCGCATCGATTACGCTATGGATAAAGGCAATTTTTTTCGAATCTAACTGATCTTACTTGTTCTGGACGATATGATGGAGTTTGGATTAATCTAGTCTTACTATTGCACATACATTGACGGTTAGGATTTTATTGCGATAAAGGATCAATTGAGTTGCAATTTCTTCTCGATTACGTTTCCGATGATGACTTGAAGAGATTTTATTATTTTACCTAGCAAGATAGGAAATTGTTCCATTCCCTCGATTTTATCTTTATAGACAGGCAGCACCACTAAAATTTTTGTATTAGTGCTGTACCGTACATTTGTACAGCATATAGTACACGGTATAAAGTTATTGAACCTCTGACAGGTCTATCAAATCGTAATACTATCCGTTAAATGAGCACATTATCGTAAACCGTCAGCAAAGCGACGGGAGTTTGCACTAGTATACTATTATTACTTCTTACCTCTTCAAAACATTGAAAATAACTGCACCTCTTGTTTTAATTTTACTATTCCATTAATAAAGATTATAACTTGCATTAAATACCCTATAATGAAGAAACGGTCATTTAAACCAATTAGGGCATGGAATTATGTGTGTTTAAGCGCCTGCATGACTGACCAACAAGTTTACTGGTGTCTACAGTTTATACTACAGTAGTGCCACAGTCAATATCATTGGAAGACGGTAGCCTTGAATAGCGTGTTTAATTACCTAAACTTCAGCTAGATTATAATCTTATGTTAAAAGGGTGTTGTTAAAATAGTGCAAATGAATGAGAGGACTGGATATCAAGCATTGTGCTCGCTTGTGCCGGTAACAACGTTATTGAAGGCAGAGAAATTGCTAACTTTAATGAATTCAATGGAATTAATAAGTATAAAGATGTTCAAGGGGATGTTAAATAGTTGGAATAATTAGAATGATTTAGTTGGCCAAAATAGCATGATTGAAATGGTTAAGCTAGCAAGAGATTGTATTCCAGTTAGTAATCCCTGAAAATGATAGTTAACATTACCTCCACCATTATCATAGCAAAGATAGGGAAATCTCCACAAGTTACCAAATCCAACAGCATAGCCTACACAAGATAGGAAGAAATCAATTTTTTTATCCCAACTTTCACGATTATCATCACTATCTTCCTCTGAATTTGAAATTTGATCCTTTTCTGGATCTGTTATTTCTTTCTCTTCAACCATTTTATTATTAGTAGCAATTGAGAATATTAGCTACAAAAAGAAATTCAAGTTCTAGATAAAGAAATCAAGTTTTAATCGAGTTAGAATCAATTGGATGATGGATAGAAATGAATTTATCTAGGCAAAAATTGCCAACGTCATTTTACCTTGGACCTATTGAAATTGTGTTTTGATCTTACGCGATAGGATGGTCTAAAGAAACGTCACTAGATTTTCCGTTGAATTTTATTTATTCGTCGCCTAATGTTTTATCCTAAAAAATAATTCATCAACCCATTAGACATTGCATCCTATAAATATGACCTCCATCTATTATTGTAAAACCTTTTTACTGTTGTTTAGAACTACTATTGGAAGATATGACAACTAGATGAAAGGATCTAGCCATTGTAAATAGTAACATAATTTCAACAATGCATTATTTCTCAATGGACCAAGGACTCAGGTAATGGCCTATTCACATAGTCTAATTAAAAAATATGTAGATCAATGCTCGATGAAATGTCAACAGTAGCATTCCTTTTGCTACAAACGAGTGATTAGAGAAATATGTTTCTATAGCAAATGTCAATAATGGCAGTTTTGGATAAATTAAAACTATGCATTGTAAGCGCAGCACAACATGATTTGGCTTTTTCAAAGACTTACCTATTTACGGTTAGCTTGTGACAATCGCTTATTGCTTCTACTTTAGTAGCATGAGATGATGCTAAGAAAGCTATTATTAAGCGGATTAATGGCAATGTGGTAGTTTTCTTGACGATTATCGATTCCATTCGTCTTTGACTAACGGAGCTGATCACACCTTTATAACCTGATAATTTATAGCATTTTATTATTATCGGATTCATTTTAACACCATAGATTGCTTGATAAAATCGTCTAGGATAAACTTCTACTATGCCCTGAAAAATCAATTAATTTAATTACAATCACTTTATTCACTTAAAGAAATGATAGCATAATTAATCAATTGTTCCGGCATTGCTTTCAACTCATTGCTGAAAATCTTGCTCAGATCGTATCCATGGCGATTAAAACATCAACACAATCGCAAGATGCTGGAAAAATCAATTTATAGCGCTCTTATTTTAAAACTTGGCCGGATACCTCATAGCAAGGCGTACGTACATTGGACTAATTTTGCCGTTTCCAAAGTCCTAATGGTATACTCTTAGTATATCCTGCTAAGTTAATAAATTGTCTTTATTTAGTCTCTAAATCTTGTAATCTAACTCAGTGCTTTACTATTTCTATACTGTATTATACTCTCATATAATAACTACAGGAAATACTGCAATAGCACAAATGTCAGAATCACAACAAGCTAGCATGAAATGCTTCATTTGAATTATTTTTAATAGAGGATTTCGATATTGTGGTGTGATTCAATTAAATCTATTTATCATGAACTTGAATTACTCAGTTAATTACGAGACCGTAAATAAAATTGAATATTTTTCATCCAATTTAGGAGTTATCAATAACAATAATAATTCTGATTTTTGCATAATTGGATATTTCCAAGTTTATCAAAAACTTTTCTCATGTAGATAAATAGCCATAAATTATAATATCTCTTTGCTGGTAGTTAAATGGCTGTTAAGAGATTGATATAGACGCACTGCTTACTATCATTCCAGGTTGGAATGATTCAATCGGCTAAAGTATTTATGCCATATTGTATGATTTCGATTGATTATTATTCAAAATTTACACTCTCACGGCAGATGGTAAAATTAACACTACGATTGGTGACCAAGTTTCATTGCTGAGAATTAGCAAGGGCTCGTTATTGATTTTAAATTACGTCTGTTTCTCATAGGAATGATCGTTTGCATACGCTCCTATAACGGAGTT
The DNA here is from genome assembly GCF_000150275.1 of Trichoplax adhaerens. NCBI lineage: Eukaryota > Metazoa > Placozoa > Uniplacotomia > Trichoplacea > Trichoplacidae > Trichoplax > Trichoplax adhaerens. The sequence continues at coordinate 8,876 of NW_002060971.1, forward strand.
ATATTATTACCAATCGCTTTATTCGTCGTTATCACGATACGTAAAAGTGCTAGTGATCAGTGACAGCTATATAAAGCTCTTTAATAATATACTGATCGCATAGCATGTTGTAATAAGTGTCTTCTTAAAAATAAGATAAGAACTACAGTTTCTTATAAGTTTTACTTTATTGCATAAGTTAGGTTCGTCTCACTACCAAGGACTACAACAAGGCGAAAAATAGGAGCTAATTGTTTTCGTGGAAGCAGTGGTGCAATATTATCGATATTAAAAGTATACGGGCCTCGAAAATTAGTTTGATCATAGATCCAATTGTTATCTAATTCACTATATGTGTTAAAGACTTAATAGTCAAAGATTGCGCTAAATCAACGCTCTGTTTAGCTGGGTAATAATATTCAGGTTATGTTGGTCGATAAGCAATAATGTAATTTTCTGTTGCCTTATGCTACTGATAACTGACGCTTAGGTCAAAAAAATATGAGCTAATCTTTTGCCAGGAAGGGGTAGCACAGTATTATCAATATTAAGAATAAGTGGTCACCAAGGATTAGGGATTAAATTCGATCTGATTACTATTTAATTTACTATATTACTGGGTGATCGTATTAGAGCGAATGAAAAATAACAATAGTATACGTTACTGAGCTCAGCTTAGGAGTGCTTAAAGATGGCTGATGATTAGGTAATGGAGTACAGTACTAGTATCAGTAAATGATAATCAGTATATGCAATAATAACTATGCTAAGAAGTAATGACAAGAAATGAAATAATCATAATGTTTTGATGTAATAGCTTATGATCGATGCAGCTGCTTAGCTGCTATACGATTCATATACTTAGATTGTATGTTGAATTATCGTTTACAATTTCGTATAACTAAGAGATAATCTTTTTATATCCTAAAATAAGAGAGGGAAGAAATGAGCTGTGTCTAGTTTCATACTTTAATTAACCTTTGAACTGCTCAAATGTCTTGTAAGTCATTAATTTACAAATGATCTTATACTATTTATCATCGTAGATTTGGTTAAAATGTTTAATCACGAGCATCAAATTATAGTATGGAATAAATTCTATTTTAATGGTAAATAACTGCACAATCGAACACTCTATTTATGAGTTCCGATCAGGATCCTTGGATCAAATTTCCATAAATACCTCAACGATTACAAAAACTTTATTAATGTATGTTTTATTAATAATGTGATGGATTCGAGGTAAATATGCCAACTCAGGGTTGTACTGCATAATAGTGAACATCTAAATTCGAGTAGTCTATTTCTTCTATAGCATGATTCAAATTTATTATTTATAATTCCCTACACACATAGAAAGAAATAATAATTATGTACTATATGTCATTAACAATCACGAAAAAATTCTTGTTATTATAAGCGCTTGCCAATCCAACTCCGATTATGGCATTTATATTCTAAAGTTCTAAAATATAAGCTAAATCATAACTTATTTATTCTACTTGTAATCGGAGAAAGCATAGCAATCGTTTTTATCGATATAAATTAGCAATTACTGAAATAGCTTCGTTTAGTAACACATTTACCAAATCTCAATCTACCTGCGCTATACAGGGATGTCTTAGGTTCTGTAGTGATTAGGCATTTTAAACATTGTAAACTACTTTAATTTCTGGCACTATCATACTTCATGTTATCACTGTGACTAGCTGAAATCGCTACAGTTGGCTTTCATGATTCATGAAATTGTTAATCCAAAAGTATCTTATAAGTCATGTCACGAAAAGATATAGTAAAGGACTAAGCTTTTCCCGCTATTCTGACATGGTGCAAGGAATAATACATGACCAGTCCACATTAGCTGTAAATCCTTTAATATATTTATTCACATTTGCCTACAAAAAAATATTGTATTCGTAATCCATCGATAGATGTGATTTCCTTTCTTAATAAAAATGATTACATTCTTTCTATAAATTTTTAATTCCATGATTAATGACTACAATGACGATATATTGTGATAATCAGGCTAACCGACACTTAATAATCTGCGGAGGATGTTTAAGGTTAAGTAAATACGAATTTCTATTAAAGTAATTAAATAATTTTAAAGATAGTAGTAATATTACTTTGTGATAGTGATGTTACTGCAAAGAAAATGGATGCTGTTCCTATGATAAGATTAGCATAAACTATTTAGGGTAAATGCAAATTGGTAAATTAATTTTACCATGTTCAAGCATACTCTGAGTTACGTCAGCATTACAACTTCTTTTCAAGTCTTTCTAAACTTGAAGATCAAATACCCAAAGGTGGATATATAATTAGGAATGTTATTAACATTACTTTTATTCAGGAATTACACTACTGTAAGTTTAAACTGTTGTGCTCATAAGCTCTATTTCGATTTAGTAAACACATATTAAAACGATGCTTAAACGCACCAAGTTATACGTAGGTCTGGATAATCATCAATTCTTAAATCCCAAAATATATTTTAAGTAATATCAGTTGCGACGTTATGTTATGGACTAACGTCATATCTTGGATAGCAAGTTATGATTTATGAGACGCAGTATACGTCACTAATGAGCTAAATATCTAATTAGCTACTTGTACATCATAATAAATCATAATTGACAATAGATGAGCTCTTATAATAGGTAGAAAACAAGAAATACCGTTCTGATCAGTATACTAAAGTGCTATGTAGAATTAAAATCTTCAAGTTTGAAAATAATCACCGCTTTAGTTGAAGGCATCAAATCAAGCCAGGGACTTTTAAGAGGATTTCTCTTAGAAGTCCCTGATCTAGCTTAAATGAAGTACAAACAATCTTATATGGAAAGTAGATCTAATCAAATGTAGGATACAGGTACTGCTGTATCCGTTCTAGCACACAATGCGACAGATTAAAAATAATAATAAGAGACTGGTCTATGACCAGCATCTTTAAGTTCGATATCGTCCGGCAATATGATCTTTTCCATTTCCTCTTTCGATTCAGGAACAAACGCCAACTTATTAAATCGCTAAATAGTCGAAAAAAATTAAATTTAAGTTTCGTTTATGACAAAAATAGACGAGCTAAATTATCAAACACATGTCAATAATTACTTCTTTTAGTGTTCCTGGCGTGATACATAAACTGTAAATTGCCGGAATAAAGATAGCACATATAATTAATCCTATCATTATCCAGCCAACAAGTTCTCCCCACCATGGAAAAGGAACATTGTTGCCGTATGTAGCCGGCCCATAATTTACCAAGCTGAATATAAATATCATCTATAGCAGAAGAGAAAATTTTGGAGAAAATGTAAGAGACGATGCTATGTAAAAATGAGATCCATCAGAAGTGTTAAACCTATTAAATACTGTAGATTTACACTGGATAATAAATTAATCAAATGACTACGAAGTAATTGTAAATAGAGAAGACAATCTGCTAATTCTGCAAAATCAACTAAACAGAATAATGACAGTACTGACAAAGGATTAATAGATATGATCATAAGTTATACTTGCTTAGCTATTAAATAGATATGATTGAATAAAAAATTAAGCAATATTATAATTCGGTATATCGTCTAAGCAGAATGATTAATCTATAACTGAAAATTTACCCATTCAAAAGAAAAAACAAATGAAATTTATTACCGGTCTATCTCAGTAATTTAAATTAACCACTTTTCTACTAGTAAACTATTTAATTAAATAAACTTAGAAGAAATACCACTATCATTCCGGGAGTTATGATATACCAACAAATTCTCATTGGTAAATAGATTGGCTGCCCTGTAACACGCTGGAGGTTTTTAGCAAATCGATTACCTCCTATTCAAATCGGTATTATCGGTGAAAGTTAATATCATTACCAGTATTATCTAGCTGTCAACACGATTGTATAAATCTTTTACTGTTTATCTTGTACCGTAGAAATAAGTAACGGATATTATTTCCATAAATGCGATGATATAGGTCCCAATATACGCTGTATAGAAATTAAGCAATGTAAGGACATAAAGGCCTCCCTAGTTATAAAAATCGTTCAGAATGTAATTATTACATAATAATTAAGCATATTTAAAAATAACATAAATTTTACTACATATTGTAGAACTCCGCACTACAAGTACTGGATAGTATCGCCTAATAGTTTAGCACATTTAAAAATGCCATAAATTTTACTACTTGTATTAGAATACTGTTTTGCAGATGCTAGATAATTTACATAATTTAGTACATTTAAAAATGCCACAAGTTTTACTACTTGTTTTAGGACTCCGTATTTGCAGGTACCGGATAGTTTCACACAATAATTTAGCACATTTAAAAATGTCACAAGTTTTACTACTTTTTTTAGGATACTACAATGAAGGGTAATGGATAGTTCATATAATAATGTAGCACATTTAAAATATTAGAAGTTTTATTACTTGTTTTAGGACACTGCATTGTGAGTACTGGATAGTTTACGTTATAATTAACACATTTAAAAATGCCACAAGTTTTACTACTTGTTATATTGCTATGATTAAATACTTTTACCGACCCGAGTAGTCATAACTAATCCAAGAAAAAAAAGTATAACACATGCAACGAATGCAATCAAAGGCCTGTACGCTGCTAATTTTGGTTTAGCATCAACTACCGCTGCCATTAATGATTCCATTCCACCCATCTAAGAATGAAAGATTAAAATTCAATGGACTTTGACAATGGTATCTCTTCATATTCATTCATTTAAACTATGAGCACTGATATAGAATTATTAAATTATATAT
>NW_002060971.1:13691-16212 GCF_000150275.1 Trichoplax adhaerens
AGGGTGTACTTAGCAATGGGTGATAATGAATAATTTCATTCTACTTTTATATTATAGTTAGTGTTAATAGAAATACAAAGCCTGATATGAATTTTATAATGATAGCCATCGCAAAATAAAATTTGAACTATTTCCAATAGAGACTATCGATATTGCGGTGACTCAGTTAAATCTATCCAACGTAAAATTATAATCATTCAGTCGATTACAAGAACGTAAATAAATTAGATATTTGTCATCCAATTTAGGTGTTATCAATAACAACAATAATAATTCTGATATTTGTATAATTGGATGTTTTCCAAATTTGTGGAAACGCTTCCCATACAGATAAATAGCCATAAATTATGATATCTATCTGCTGGTGGTAGAAATGGCTGTTAAGAGATTGATATAGGTGTAGTGCTTACTATCATTCCAAGTTGAAATTATTCAATCGGTCAAAGTACAGAACACATGTCACATCGTATGATTTCGATTGATTAATATTCAAAGTATGTGCTCTCATAACAGATGATAAAATTAGCACTACGACTGGTGATCAAGGAAGTTTTGTTGCTAAGAATTAACATGGACTCATCATTGATTGTAAATTGCGTCTATTTCTAATAGAAATGAATAATATTTGTATACGCTCCTGTAATAGAGTAATAACTTATCGCCACTAACTTTATCCGATGTTTTCACAATGTACAGTACATATGTCTGAATTTATAGTAGAATTGCTTTCTCCGCTGAATTAAAAACATCAAAAGTGACGATTAGAAATGAGAGGTTTTCATCACAATAACTTCGTAACGAAGTCGAATATACAACCGAAGAAATTGTATACTGATTGTTAATTGAAAATAACTACATTTCTCATGATAGCTCAGCCGCTTCTGTATTAAACTAGCTTCATAGCGATAGTATATGGTTCTTAATATATACATAGAGCACAGTACAACTTAAGATGCATGCGGTACAATACTTCTCTCATGTACTTAAATTCATAATTTGAAGGATTAATATTACAGTTTACCACTAATACATAACAATAATATAATTTTTTGAATTTACACGTTGATTAGATGATAGAGTAAATGTGAAGTTTAGATATTATTGTCTATATAATACTCTTCACATTTTTCTAAACAAGATTGAAGATTATTTCTCTCTTGAATTCCCAGAATATCTTTAGCACTACATAGAAAATCTTAATAAATGGAAGTTTCGACATTTTACTACGATTGTCCAGCATTTATCTGTTCTCGATTTCTCTTTCTTACTTGCTCACTTAAGTAATTCATCGATTATCGTACTTCTATCATTACAGTTCTTAACATCAACTCCATTGCTGCCATGTTAAATAATTACTTTAATATATACATCATTGCTAATAAAATCGGTTGATGCAATTTCAAAATGGTGGAATGACGATATATGGATTAAGTTAATAAAGAAATCTGCTATTATAATATCTGCTACAGTATGAGCTAAATTGGTTATTTTCTTGAAAAGCCTTAGGTATACTGTTGGCTAGTTCTATAAATTGTCCAGAAGCTATGTCTAGGCGTATCAAGGGTTTAGTTTGGAGGGAGTCTAATCAACTGGATAATTACTTTTAATATTGAAAACTATAAAATCTCTATACAGTTTCTTGTAATATTTTATGCTATTAAGTACTTGTATCTAGAGTATTATTCTACTAGTAAAACTAGAACTACTGGTCAATGATATTATGTAGTGGAATTGGCGATCATCACGTGAACTCGCAGTAAGAAGTTAACAAGTCTTTGAAAGATATAAACATAATGGAATTAGAAATGCGTTCCGTGTGGTAACATTAATTTGTTTAATTAACACGTAGAGTAGAATTTATGCTATATAACAGACTTATCGCGATCATGGTAGTGGACAGACGATACTGAAGGAGTTAGATAATATCGTATAGATTGATATCCGGAATAAATAAATTAGAAGTTCAATTAGTCTTTGACTGATATCAACATAACGAGATTAGATATACGCCCAAATTGATTAATGTTAATTTGTATATAGTGACATACGATATATGGCAAAGACTTCAATATTCGATATAGAATAGACTTATCGGGATCGTGATAGTAGACGGACGATACTGATGGCGTTGTATGATATTGTATAGAAGCGATTATACGAAGTAACGAGGATATATCGAAGTGAAAACGGCATTCTTAGGTATAGCCTGTTAAGGTGATCGAAACATGTTGTATAGTTATTACGACCCCTAAATCGTTAGTAAACTCTTACCCCATACTTTAGAGTAAGTAGTTCGATTACTTTCGATCAAGTTACAGTCATATATTCCATCAATATTATCTGTCGCGGTCTTATCCTATTATAATAAAGTAGGATTGTTAAAGCGTCCATTACGATCCATTAACTATTAGTCATACTTTAGACTAATTAGTTGGATTGTTTTCGGTTACTTGTAGTCATACGCTGTATTATAAGACTATTATCCGACATAGTACTATCCTATTGTAATACAGTAAGTAGG
>NW_002060971.1:41211-48945 GCF_000150275.1 Trichoplax adhaerens
GCGTAGCTTTGCATAAGCATATTAGCAGAAATAGAACTAAATTAGGACTTTATTACGGTAAAGGCATCCAATAAGAGAATGTATAATATCATGTTAAATAATTATAAACAAATTGGATTTATTAAATATTCCGTAAAAATTGAAGCCTTCAATGGCCATTCTAGAAGGCATGGCATTAGTTTTTATCGGCAGTAAGATTCTAAATCGACTGCAGCCCTTCATATTTCAATATCATGGGAAGAATTTTTGAAAATGATGCACTAAACCGAAAAAATCTTTAAACTCTAAATATAAGACATCGGAAGGATGGGAGGGATTTCTTAATGAGAATTTTCATCAATAAAACAACGGAATTAGATTCTATTGTGATCAACGCTCCCCGAAGCGAAGGTGAGAAATAACACAATTAAATCAAATATTATTGCCTACGCCCAGTAAGGGTTTGGACAAAGTAAACTTAATTGACCTTTCTCGTATATAGAAACAGTTATGATTCACTGGTGGATAATAACCACTCGATATATTGATGAAAATTGATCGTGGAAATAACATTGATTTTACCGCAGTCGAATGGCTAATAATACAATTTGACCCGCAATTCTGATACTGATTATATATATATTGCATATATTATAATACAAAAATTAAACCCTACTTTTTCCTAAAGATGCCACCTAATGTTCTCATTGCTCAAGTCTTCTGCGAACAACTTCAAACTAGTTGTTCTTAATTAAATTAAGCATAAATTTTAAATAAAGATGCCATTTAATATTCTTTTTGCTCTAACTTTTGGCTAACAACTCTAAATTAGTTACTCTCCACTTAATCACACATAAATATAACTAGGCACAATTATAGTTATTACTGACATGATAATAACACAACTTGACACACTGTCTTGGTACTGGTTATAACATAAAAATTAAACCCTACTTTTCCTTAAGATGCAATTTAATGGACTCGTTACTTAAATCATCGGCTAACAACTTCAAACTAGTTGCTCTTCATCCAATTAAACACAAATTCGAACGAAGTACAATTATTAGCATACTAATGAAACAACTTGATCCTCTGTTTTGGTACTGATTATAATATAAAAATTAATTAAACTCTGCTTTTCCTTAAGATGAAAGTTAATGTTCACGTTGCTTAAATCATCGGCTAACAACTTCAAATTAGTTACTTTTAACCAAATTAAATATAAACTCGAAGTAATTTAACTAATCATAACTATTGATATGAATAATATCCTACGGATAGCAGATAAGTCGGTCAGTTTGGGAATACTGAGATAGTTGTGCATCATAGCTGATCTAATGTAATAGCCTAACTACATTCCCTTCTATGTACTCCATTCCGTGGATGATGACAAATTGATAGACAGCAAACTTATTCAAGGTGTGAAACTACTGGCGTAAAACTAGAAAGTTTGTACCGCAAAACTTGATTCTGAATTATAGCGTATTATTGTTAGTCTTGAAATTTTCCATCCGTGTAAAATTACAAATGGATGCTTTTCAATCTTTTGCAATAGCATGACGGTATTTTATGGATAAGATTTCATAATTGGTCAAATAACGAAAGATTGAATGTGATTTATCCAATTTTATGACACAAACTCAGAGCAGATTTAACTGCAACACTATATTCAGTATTTGCGTTAGCACAGTAAAAGAGCGGCAACATGCCTCAGCAATCATATCCATGCAATCAAAGTTCCTAGCACGGTGTTATAGCTTCATGATTTGGATCCATATTGTTTCAGATGCTTTACTGTATTGCCATGAATCGATTTTAATCCATTTTTTGGGGCCAGCTGTTGCAATAATTTATACTTTCATCAATACTACATCATCTACATGTGTTCCATAACTAGTCTATGCAAAGAGGCCAGTTGTGATCTAACTAATAATAACAATGTCCTCCAATCCTATTTCGTATAGTCATATTTTACGATTCCCAGAAGCTAGACAATTTAGTCAACAGCGATTTATAAAAATAAGTACGTACCTCCGCCATTATCGTAGCAAAGATATGGAAATCGCCACAAGTTTCCAAACCCAACAGCATATCCTATGCAAGATAGAAAAAATTCGACTTTTTTGTCCCAATTATCTCGTTTCACCGGAGTATTTCCATCGTCAGCATTGAGGTTTTGTTTTTCTTCTGCGCCTACGTTAATATGCTCTTGGGAAGACATTTTATTGGAAACTAGAGTTTGTGGTTGGAATTTAAAGAGTCTTCTATGTTGAACTAGAATTAATCAAGCTTCAGCTACCGTCTATGATGGAGTATCTTTAGCGAAAGATTGGATATCAAATTAATCTTGGATGCAATATTTTTGCTCAATCTCGCTTCAACGACGCAGCCTGAAGGACTGTTGCTATTATCTTATCCTAGACCCATATAAGAGATATTAATGAGATGCACTTCCATCAATACGATGCAATTGTTGAGCCCTATATTGTCTATTTTGACCTTTATAAACGGACTTCTTAAGCCAATTATATAATTACCTTAAAAAAACAAGGCAGTTCTACTCAATCAGGGCTATTATTCAGAAAGCAGTATGGCGACCAGTGGTCCTTTCTCTAGAAACATCAAAGAGGATATTCGTACGGCATGGAACCTGTTGTTTATAAACCAAAACAAGAGACCAAACCCCACCAAACCCCACCAAATCCCCCCAAACCCATTTTATGATTGCGGATTCTCTTATTCTAAAGTTTATAAGATACTGTATACCAGTTGGTGTATAGCTACCCTGCGGCTATCAGTAATGGAATCAATTAATGCCACATTGTAGGATGCATCTAACGGATAGTTATTACCTATCCAATGAAGCAGTAGATGAAGCCAAGCTAACGGTGATAATCTTGATCTAATTAGGAAATAGTATAGTAATAGTAATAGTATGATATACAAATCACGTTGTGAACACATTTTACGCTTGACGGATCTCTCATGCTTAAGGATATACGATACTCTATTGAAAGTTCTTCTAAAGATAACGAGGAAGATGGCAATCATTTTTGAGACTGTACTCTAAAATGTAGCGGTATGTGAAAGATATTTACTGCCACTCTAAGTACTGTATAAGGCTAAACTACGACTATCTCTAAAGGCGATCAGCAAAACGGTAACTCTTTTCCAGACTGCACTTCATAATGCATCGGTTTGTAGAAGATATTACTAGTATTCTAACGAAGCGCTATATGAGTCTAACCTGCAACTATCTTGCTTATTTTAGTGCAATAAAACAACAGTAGAAATAGAAATAGGATTTCCGTTCAAGTTGTAGTCCATCTCCGTTAAGAAGAGCTAATATCAAAATAGAGTAAACATTGAGTGATATGTGTGTACTTTCCACAAAATTAACGCCGATGAAAATGTTGATGTACAGTAAGAGCTACCTTTGGTGAAAAAGATTTCTATAGGACAAAAGCTGCAAAATATTACATTCAATTAGGCATCAATAAGCAAATAATATTAGGTGTGGTATACAGGTTTTTATTACCTGCCAATCATGAAAACAGTCATTCATGACCGATGGATTAAAATTCTATTGAATAGCTGTTACGATATATTTTATTGAATACATATCAGTACGAGTACAATATACATGAATAAGCTGCTGTACAACATAGCTGGCGTAAATGGTTCTATCCATTAAGGTCTTGAATATCTTAGCAGGTCTGCAGTACTATAAATAGAATCAAATATTCTGAAGATAAACACTACTAATTAATTGGCTAAAAGTTTTCTTGATTATCTTAGCAAGTTTTTCAGCTTTTTATTATACTTATCGCATCTACAGTATTATGAATTAAACCAAATAATCTGAAAATAAACACTACTAACCAGCCGAAAATAGCTTAAATATCTTAGCAGGTTCTTCAGTTTCTTATTGATTGCATCGACAGTATTACCAATTGCATGAAATAATCTGAAGAGAAACATCACTAATTAGGCAAAAATGACGCTGTATCAGTATCAAGAAGTAATTTCTAATATAAAGCAAGTCGAGGGTTTGTCTTTTATCCTATTATAAACTGTGGTACTATTAGGTTTAATGTTTTACGTGTTTTTAATATATAACTGCATAGTTGTATAATATTATCTATAAACTCATAATTAATGTTTATTTCAATTTAGAATAAATTGACTGATTTTTCGATAAAGTTTAGGCCAAGGTTTGTCTAAGAGAGACTGATGGTGTCACTGTTTCTCCTGACCATAGGAGATCGTCAACATTAGGAGTCGCACTGTAGGTAGATATTGGGGAGGAAAAACCTAATAATAGTCTCGTAGTATTAGTTTCCTGTAATATTTTTATTTTTCGTCGTTGCAAATTTAGATTTGCAACAGCTAGCCTTTGGATAAAATACGTTACTGACTTTTATAGATTTAACCGCCAATTTTAGTGACGACTTATACTTTCGTTACTGAATAATTCTAGTACTGTTTAAATAATTAGTTTTGATTGACTTTAAGAAAACCTTGTTAAAAAATATTTCTGCCGAGTTGTCACTATTCGATCCGATAGTTCATCTAAATTCGTCAGTTTTATCTTCTCCTAAAGTATTGCCGTAAATTAAGTGTGGGAGATTAGGAAAAATTTCTTTTGCTGTTACCCTAGGCTGTTGCTCGTTTATGATAATAAAGCGTATAATACTACTCCAGCTGTTGGTAGCTTCTTTGAGACTTAGAATACATTTAGTAGAAATTTTCTACTGCCTAAGCGTATATATCGAGTATCTTATTTCTGATAAAATGTTTAGAACATTGGACTCCCATAGCAATTTAGTTACGTTTAGACCAATCGGTAAAATGATTGGAGTAGTATAAAGTAGAATTAAAGATGTGCTATCCTTGAATTTTATGTTATATACGTAGCTGTAACGTCTGACCATGATATTAAGATACTGTGCTTATTTAATATATTGATCACTCACTAAATAATCAACGAAAAATTTAGGTTTCAGAGGTGATTTGTAACATAAAAGTATTTTTCTTTCAAATATAAGCATGCAGCGTCGAGGTGCTACTTTAAAAGAATACCACAATTATAACTAAAATTATTGCCCTTACTCAAGCGGCTTGCAATTATTTCGTTAATAGACAAATTCATAATACTAGTTTATTTTAATTTCAAGTCTCTTGTCTTTAACAATAGGAATGTAGAGTTAGTAAAAATTTCAAGTTTGCAAAATTATTATGATTCACTAGGATCATACCGTCAAGAAATCACGAGCTAGTTGGCTAATTTCTGATCACGTACAATGCAAGCTTACCTCCTCCATTATCGTAACAAAGATTTGGAAATTTCCACAAATTACCAAATCCAACTGCATATCCAATACAAGATAGTGTTAACTCAATCTTTTTATCCTAACTACCGCGCTTGCTGTCATCGCTATTTTCACTAGTATCAGAGATGTTCTCGTTTTCGAGGTCGATATTCTCTTTCTGCTCTGACGGGACAGTCATATTGAATCGCTATTTCTGTCTTAGTTTACAGAATGTATTGACTGACTGTTTTTAGTGTTGCGAAGAAGAAATAAACTTTGCTAGGTAATAAATCAACTTAAACTGACTGGTAGTAGCTATTTAAAGTTCAATATTTCCGTATCAAACCCTAAAAGACACAATGACCTCATCTTAAAATTGAATTTACCTCGATGATCTCACCAAAAAATGATCACATGATGGCAGCAGACTGTTTCCAACTGCAATTAATAACTAGGAGCAACAATAAATGATTATTCCATTGGATATCATGATCCATTAATATCCAAGCGCTTAAAGCAAATTACTCTTCAATTCAACCGAGCTATTGTCAATAGTTTCGAAGTTGTCTATACTTAAACATCAATTAGCGGTCCGCAATAGTGCAAAGACATTAGCAATAAACTTTGAATTCTTAAACTATTCTTTAGCTCACGGTCTTTCTAACACAATATTATTATTGATCAAGTTATATAAAATTTCAATCTTGACTATTTTCAACCATAAAAGATCTACATAAGTGAAAGGGTTATATAACAACGGTTACGCTAAACTGACTAATTAATGCTATATTTAAGTGGATAATAATATTCAGCGTTTATAACTCTAAAAGTAACAGTTTCAACTTCTGCTTTGTTATACTAACGTCAACGGCCCATAACGAGTCGAAAAATAGGAGCTAATCGTTTATTTGGAAGCAATAGCACAATAATGTCGATATTAGGAATAGACGATCCTCAAGAATTAGCATTATCATCGATCTAATAGCTGTCTAGATCACTGTATGCGTTAAAGAATTATCAAAGATTGCGCTAAATTGACTAAATTTATGCTCTCTGTTTAATTGAGTAATACTATCCAGCCTTTATTAATCTACAAGCAATAATGTAATCATCTGTCTTATGCTAATGATACGGATGCTAATGATACGGATGCTAATGAAGCCAATAAAATATGAGCTAATCATTTATCAGGAAGCAGTAATACAATATTATCGATATTAGGAATGAACAGTCATCGAAGTTTAGGATTAAATTCTATCTGATGGTTATCAAGTTCACTGTATGATCGAAATAATAAAGGATGTTATTTTAGTCAACCATTCGAAAGTAAGTTAAAAAATATTTCCGTTTATTATTCACATTTACCAAACCTCAGCCTATCTACATTAGACAGATATCTTAGGTTCTGCAATAAGTAGACATTTAAGCATAGCAAACTAGAGTATTCCACTTTCTGGAGCTACTGCATTCCATGTTACCATTGTAACTGGCTGAAATTACTATAGTTGGCAATCATAACTCATAAAATTGTTAATCGAATAGTATCTTATAAGTTTGCGTCATGAATAGGCATAGTAAAAAGTTAAGCTTTTCCCGCTATTCTGATATATAACAGAAAATATACACAACCAGCTCACATTAGCTGTAAATCCTTTAAGATACTTAATCACATTGGCCAGTAAAAATCTTAAATTTATCATCCATTGATGAATACAATTTCCCATTTCGACAAAAGTGACTACATTCTTTCTATAAATTTTCAATTTCACCATTAATAGCTATTAGTACGATATATTATAATAATCAGGTTAACCAATCCTTGACTATCTATGGAGGATTTTTAAGCAAATTTGAATTTTTTTTAAAGTCATAATTATAAAGTTAGCAGTAATTTTATTTTGTGATAGTAATGTTGCTGTAAAGAAAATTGATGTTGTTCCTGTGATCTGATTTGCATAAATAGTTTAGTATACACATCGGCAAATTAATTTTACCATCTTCGAGCACATTCTGAATTACATCAGCATCACAACTTCTTTTCAAGTCTTTACAAACTTGAAGATCTAATACTCAAAGGAGGATGCATATTTATGAACGTTATTAATATTGCTTTTATTAAGGTATTATATTAAGCTTAAATAGTTATGCTCATAGGCTCTATTTCGATTTAGCAAACACATATTAAATCGATGCTTAAATGCACCAAGTTATAAATGCCCTTAGATAGTCACTATTTCTTAAATCCCGAAAAATATACTTTAAATAATATTAGTTGAAATGTGATGTTACTAACTTCATATCTTGGATAATAAGTCATGAGATATGAGATGCAGTATCTGTAAATTGTTACTAATGAGCTAAATTACTTACTTGTATACCACAGAAAATCATTATCGACATTAGGTAAACTGCTATAATATACAGAGAACAAGAAATGCCGTAT
>NW_002060971.1:48995-51553 GCF_000150275.1 Trichoplax adhaerens
ATAAACGAAGACAAGAGACTAAACCCCACCAAACCCATTTTATGACTACCGATTCTCTTATCCTAAAGTTTATAAGATACTGTGTATCTACCCTGGAGGCTATCATTAATGGAATCAACATTTAAGACCGCATTGTTGGATGCATGTAAGCGATAGTTATTACCTATCCGACGCAGCTCTACATGAAGCCAAGCTAACGGTGATTATCTTGATCTAATTAAGGAATAGTATAGTAATAGTAATAATAGGACATACAACTCACGTTATGAACACATTCTGTGTTTGCCAGATCTCTCATGCTAAAGGACTTATGATACTGTATTGAAAGCTCTTCTAAAGACGATCAGGAAGATGGTAACTGTTTTCTAGAATATACTCTATAATGTAGCGGTATGTAAAAGATATTTACTGGCACTCTAAGTAGGCACTGCATGAAGCTAAACTACGACTATCTCTAAAGGCGATCAGAAAATGGCAACTATTTTTCAGACTGCACTCCATAATATAGCAGTATGAAGAAGATACTACTACCACTCTAGCGAAGCGCTGTAGGAGTCGAACCTGCGATTATTTTGCTTATTTTAGTGAATAGTGCAAGAGTAGGAATAGGATTACCGTTCAAGTCGTAGTCTATTTTTGTTAATTAAAGCTAATATCAAAATAGGGTAAACACTGACTGGTATGTGTGTACTATTCACTGGATTAGCAATGATAAAATGTTGATGTTAGGGTTGCCTATGATGAAAATAATTTCTATAGGACAATAGTTGCTGAATATTCTATTCAATTAGGCATCAATAATTAATCAAATAATCTTCGGTGAGGTATACAGTTGGAGACTTTTACGTCTGTCAATCATGAAAATGGCCACCCATCACCTATGGATTAAAATTTTTGTAGAATAGCTGTTATGACATGTTTTATTGAAAATACACCGATGCGAGTATAATATAAAAGAATAAGTTGATATTCAACATAGCCGGCATAAAACGATTTCTAATCATTAAGATCTTGAATATTATATCAGATCTACAGTATTATGTTCGTAAATAGAACGAAATAATCTGTGGATAAACACCGCTAATTAATTGGCTAAAAGTATTCTTGAATATCTGAATATCTTAGCAAGTTCTTCAGCTTTTTATTATACTTATCGCATCTACAGTGTTATGAATTAATGATTTCTAAATATGAAGACCTTGAATATCATATCAGGTCTACAGTATTATGCTCGTAAATAAAACGAAATAATTTAAGGATAAACTCTACTAATTAATTGGCTAAAAGTTTTCCTGAATACCTTAGTAAGTTCTTTAGCTTTTTATTATACTTATCGTATCTACAGTACTATGAATTGAACGAAATAATCTGAAAGTAAAAACTATTAACCGTCCAAAATTAGCTTAAATGTCTTCGCTGGTTCTTCAGCTTCTTATTGATTGATGATCGATAGCATTATGAATTAAATGAAATAACCTTAAGATAAACAACAATAAGTAGGCAAAAATGATGCTGCATCAGTATTAAGAAGTAATTTCTAGCATAAAATATGTAAAGGGCTTGTCCTTTATCCTATTATACAGAAACTGTGGCGCTATTAGGTCCTGGAGTGAACGCCCATAAATAAAGCAGTGATAAAATTAACAATTTTCAGGCAATCACAGGAAAGGCATCACTTCCGTCAACCAATTTCAAGTCCGAAATAGAGATGACCTCTATTAGCTTTATATTTTCTTATAGTATCAGCTGTGGCAAGAAGAGGGCACCAAACCCAATTTAAACTAACCTACGCGTGAAATAATTTATTAAAGATGGAAAATACGTTATCATTGTTATTATTTCAATTCGATATCATAAAAATTGCAAGAAATTATGACCTTTCTAATTTTTATAAACTACAAGTTTACCGAACCCAGTCTAGACAAGCTTAGGTATGGAATTATTTATCAGGGATAAGTAAAATAGGATCTTTAATTTTCTTATGAACTATAACTTTACTGAATCCAGTCTAGACAAGCTTAGGCATGGAATTATTTATCAGGGTTAAGTAAAATAGGATCTTTAATTTTCTTATGAACTATAACTTTACTGGATCCAGTCTAGACAAGCTTAGGTGTGAAAGAATTGATCAGGGACGCATAGGAATCATAGAAACTGCAAGAAAAATTGGGCCTCTAATTTTTCCATGAATCACAAATTTACTCTCGAACAAGCCTAGCTGTAAACTAATTTATCAGGATGGATAGGAACCATAGATATCGTAAGAAAAGTAATACCTTTAAATTTTTGTTATTCACTACGAGTTTATTTATGTGATCGGGCTAATTTCTCATTCTATTTTTTCAGGGTATTACCTGTTGCAAAGAGAGCGCCAAACCTAATCTAGACTAGCCTAGGTACGAAATAATTTATCGAAGATGGAAAACATTGATGCAAGAAATTTGACCTTTCATTCTTTTGTGAACTACAACTTATCAAACCTGGTCTAGACAAGCCTAGGCATGTAATAGTTGATCAGTAAGGGATTGGAATCATAAATATCGCGAAAAAATAGAACC
>NW_002060971.1:51603-55806 GCF_000150275.1 Trichoplax adhaerens
ATAGGTATCTTGATAGTGAAGTAAAATTACCTCCTAGTAAAGGACAAGCTTTATAAAATGCCTTTGCAGGACCACTGCGAAAGTATTGGCCAACTGCAAGTTCCAAAGTCATCAGAGGTATACCGCATGTTAGCAGAAATATAACGTATGGAATCAAGAAAGCACCTATATGGAAATATTAAAATATTTTCAGTTAGACCTAGAACGCTTTAACTGTCTTGATCTATTACTGTTATATTACTGTCTACGATGGTAAATACTGCATATTAATATTCACAAATTTCTACTAGAACATTAAAAATTTTTGAAAATTGAGCTATATTAATTTGCTTCGCTCTTCTATTTAAATTAATTTAACAATAATAATAAATTATATCGTAAGATATCATTCAAATTTAGTAGAAATCGTACAGAGAAGACATAGATTGATGGTTATAAATGGTTTTAGACGAGAATATGTGCACTGCAAATAGTTTGGTATAACATATCGATACATGAATTGAGAGGATTAATTTCGCGATCCTTATTAAATTTATGTCGTAAGATCACCGTTAACATATGCTTAGAACCCTAGGTGATTTTATAATCACTCAATATTACAATCATTTGCTATCTGCTGAGGCTAACAGTAATAGTAAAATAACGGTTGTGCAACCGATAACACTATTTCTGGTATTTTCTTGATTTTATAGCTCCAAAATTGATCATCTTCTAATCGCTTGATTGTCATCTATGACAAACATTTCTATTCTGAAGAAAATAGCTCATCTAAATTTTGACAAAAATGCAAGTTAATTTAATCGTTGGTTAAAGAAATACTAATATCCGTGATTTCGATAGTATTGAACATTTTTCGATCTGTACAAACAATTATAAGTTAGGGAGAAGTATTTTATTACTGCTGCGGAGATTACTGAAAATATTTCTCGCCAAAAGAAGTAAACAAGAGGTGTGAAAGATCTTGGAGTGTCAATTTCAGATACTTAATCCTATAAATGATATTATAGCGATTCATTGGATATCGTGATAAATCTATTTTTCAAGTAAGTTTACTGTAGTACACATAATATGCGATGTCTTGATGCTGAAGTAGTTTAGTTCCAATTGCAGTAGATCAGTATTATAGTGATATTGTAAGAAGTGGAAGATATCGGCCTATCATTTTAGACTCATAATCCTATCAGCGATATGAAACAAGGCGAAAGCATCAGCTACAGTAATGTACGCTAGGAAGCAGAGATAGGCCTTAACAGATGAATAAGCGATAACTAAAATAAGGAGCAGACTATAACCTCATAAACTAAGCAGAGCGATTCGATAAGAAAGTCAATATCAATATGCCTTGTTGGATGCTAAAGTAGTGTAGTTCCAAAATGCAGTAGATCAGTATGATATCTGATACTAAGATTGTATAAGTAGTCTGTCGCTACTACAAAGGTACCGTAGCTATAAATATCTCTTGTTAGAAGGAGTTAACAAGAAATGGAAGATGCCGGTCCATCATTTTAAGATACGTAATCCTATCAACGACATCGAAAAAGGCGAAAGCATCAACTACAATCCTACTATAATACAAATCCCCCCAACAACGAATGGACATTAATGTAGCTGGATCAACTCCATTCGAACATAGCGTAAGCTCTGTAGTGAGTACATAAACTGAAATGGAATTAAACTAGGACTTTATTACTATAAAGGCCTCCCGATAAGAGAATATATAATTATGCTAGATAATTATAAACCAACCAGATGTAATAAATATTCCTAGAAAATAAGCCTTTATTAGCCGTCCTATATAGCATGACGGCAGTTTTTATCCGTAGTAGGATTCTAAATCGATCACTTTCCCTGAGATTTCAATATCATAGGAAAAATATTTGAAAGTTATGCTGTAGACTGCCCCAAAAATCTTTAATTCTAAATACAAAGACGTCGAGAGGATGGGAGGGATTTCCTAATGAGAATTTGACTAACATGACAACTAAATTAAATTTTATTGTGGTAAATACTCCCTGAAGCGAAGGTGAGCAATAACGCAATTAAATCTAATATTATTGCCGACGCCTAGTAAGGGTTGGGCAAAGTGAAAATTAATCGAGCTTTCTTGTATACAGAAACAGTTATGATTCGCTGGCTGATATGTTTGATGAAAATCGATCGTGGAAATGACATCGATTTTACCATAGACAGGCGGCTGGGCTAATGATACAACTTGACCCGCAGTCTTGGTACTGATTATAATATAAAAATTGAATCCTACTTTTCAAGAAGATGCCAGTTAATGTTCTCACTGCTTAAGTCTTCGATTAACAACTTCAACTTAGTTACTCTTAACTTCATTAAACATTGATTCTAACTAGGCACAATCATTGATATGTTAATGGCATAATTTGACTTGTGGTTCTGGAACTGATTACGTATAACTATAAATTAAACCTGCTTTTCCGATGCCAGCTAATGTTCTCGCTGCTCAAGTATTCGGCTAACAGCTTTAAACTAGTTGCTCTTAACTAAGTTAAACATAAATTCTAACTAAAAGATGCCAGTCAATGTCCTTGTTGCTCAAGTCTTCGGCTAACAACTTCAAACTAATAATTCTTAACTTAAATTAAGCATAAATTCGAACTAGGTACAATTATTGAAATACTAATGATACAACTTGACACGCTGTCTTCGTTGATGATTTTAATATAAAAATTAAACCCTACTTTTCTTAAGATGCCAGCTAATGTTCTCGTTGCTCAAATCATCGGCAGATAACTTCAAAGTAGTTGCTCTTAAGCAAAGTTAAATATAAATTCTAACTATGTATAATTGTCGATATGAATAGTATCCTAAGGATAGCTGTTAAGCGGGTCGGTTAGGGGAATACTGAGATAGCTGTAAGGAAATAGTAATACGTTGCGTTAATAGGTGCTAGAATAGGAATACGCGAAGGTATATAATCATAGCTGATCCAATGTAATAGCCCAACTATATCTCTTCTATACACTGCATTCCACGGATAATAGGCAAATTGATAGACAACATAATCAGACTTATTCAAGATGTGAAACTATTGAGGTAAAACTAGACAGTTAGCACCGCAAAACTTGATTGCGAGTGAAAGTATATCATTATCAGCCATGAAATTTCAATCCGTATAAAATTACCAATGGATGTTTTTTCAATCTTTTGCAATACCATTACTTTGTGGATAAGACTTCATGATTGGTAGAATAACGAAAAGATTGAAAGTGATCTATCCAATTTTATGACAGACATAGAGCAGAACTGCTATGTGTGTTCAGTATCTGCGTTAGCATCGTAAAAAGAGCGGCAATAAGGCTTAGCAATCATATCTATATAATTAAAGTTTCTAGTGTGGTGGTATAGCTTCACGATTTAGATCCAAATTGTTTCAAATACTTTACTGTATTGCCATAAATCGATTTTAATCCATTTTTGAGCCCGCTGTTGCAATAATTCATACTTTATCGATATATAATTAATACATTATCTACAGGTACTCTATAACTAGTCTATGCAAAGAGACCAGTGGTAATTTATGGTAGTTAATAATAAAAATACCCTCCTATCTTATATCCCACAGTAATATTTTACGATTCCTAGGAGCTAGGTAATTAAGTCAACAGTGATTTCAAAACTGAGCATTTACCTCCGCCATTATCATAGCAAAGATATGGAAATCGCCATAAGTTTCCAAATCCAACAGCATATCCTATGCAAGATAGAAAAAATTCGACTTTTTTGTCCCATTTATCGCGTTTTACGGGTGTATTTTCATCGCTAGCATTTAGAATTTGTTTTCCTTCTAGGTCCATTTTATTATCCTTTTGGGAAGACATGTTATTGAAAATAGAGTTTGTGATTCGAATTCAAAGAGTCTTCTATGTTGAACTAGAATTAATCAAACCTCAGCTACCGCCTATGATGGAGTATCTTCAGTCAAAGTCTGGACATAAAATTAGTCCTGGATGAAAAATTTTTGTTTGGCCTAGCTTTGACAACGTAGTCTGAAGGGCTGTTGCTATTATCCTTTCCTACTCCTATGTATTGTCAATTTTGACCTTCTTAGCCGGACTTATTAAGCCAATTATCTTAAAAAAAGGAAGTTCTAGTAAATTAAGGCTATTATTCAATAGCAGTATGGCGACCGGTGATCATTTCTCTAGAGACATCAAATAGGATATTAGTATTGCA